>NW_022900947.1:53040046-53052951 GCF_012274545.1 Fukomys damarensis
ATATATATATATATATATGGAAGAGAGAAAGAGGGAGGGAGAGAGAGACAAGAAAATGTTCAAAATGACAAAGAAATAAAATATTCTAAAGCAGGTAAGCTAACTCTGGAAAGCTGAGGAAGGAGGATTCAGTTTGAGCGTGGTTTGGATAATTTAGGGATTTAGTGTAACCTTGTGCCAAAACAAAAAGTTAAAAAATGGCCAGAGTGTAGCTCATTGTGAAGGCCTTAGTTCCATCCCTAGTACCTTAAAAAAACACATACTGCTATCAATTTTCTGTTACTGTGTAAAAAATTATCACAAGCTGCATCTTAAAACAACAGTCATTCATTATCTATTTTTATTCTCTAAGTCAGACATCCAGGTAAAGTCAGCTTTATTTTTGGGTGTTAAAGATTGAAAACAAGTGTCTGCCTGGGATCTTATCTGGAGGGAATGATGAATAACCACCGCCAAGCGTGCTAAACGTAACAGAATGCTGCCCCGCAAAAGGACGGAGGGGTCTGTTGCTGGCTTGCTGTCAGCCAATCCTGCCTTCAGCCTCTACATTTCTTGACATATGGTCCATCCACCTTCAAGAAAGCTAAGTGTATATTTCCTTACACTTGAACTCTCTCTGACTTTTTCTGCTAGGGAAATATCTACTTCTGAAGAGCATCCCCTGGTAACTACCTCACCAGAGATGAAAGTAAGAATGTGATATCCCCACCTCTTCACCAGAAACTGAATCTGCCAATGTCTTAATATCAGACTTCCCAGCTTCTAGAATGGGGAAAAGTTAATGTTTGCTGTTTCGGTGTAGAAGCCTTAAGATACTAAAATCATAACTTTAATCACATCTGCCAAGCTGTCTTTTTTGTACGTAACTCATATTCGTAGGAGAAATCCTATGGCAGAAGGCCTTAGGAGACCATTTCTGAATTCTGTCTGCCACAATACCAATACAAAACATTGGTTTCTGAGCTGTAAAGTATATGTTTAATAATATTAGCTAGCTTTAGTGAAAATCTGATATGAGTATTTCAAGAATGTGATAAATTGGCAAGCACACTTGTTTAAGGTGATAAAGAAGAGTGTGTACTGCAGAGACTGGGTGAAGTGTGAGATATCACAGTATGTTTACAGCACTACAACTACTTCTGTAAAGACTATGGAGGGGTGGAGCTGGAACTGACAGAGCAAAGGGAAGATAGAAATTTAAAATACAGGAGGAGGGGGTGAAGGGAGGGCATGGACAAGGGGAAAAAAATGAGAACCAAGACCTGTCATGCAGAGGTACAAGATCCCACTGATGAACATAATTGTACTGTATACCTTAAATGTACCAATAAACTCAATTAATAAAAAAAAAGAAAAGAAATTTAAAATACAAAATGAGAAGAGTGGAATGATGAAATTCTCATGTATCAGGAAAATGGATTCTGTCTTTACCCTAGATGCCAACAGCTCTTAATCTCTTTTTTGTACCATGTCCATGACCATCTTTAGCAGGTGATGTACCTCTTCTCACAATGATGCTTTTATATGCATTAAAAATATGAAAACATAGTAGTAAAAATATTTTGAAATTTATGGTATACTAATAAATATTTCTTTGCCAAAAATTGAATAATAGCATATGGCAATAAAATAAATTATAAATTCATAAGTTTGATATGATCACATTTTGCTTCATATGTAACAACTGTTAAAAGAAATTTTTAAAAATGTATCCTTTCTTTTGGTAACATGCACTGGTGCAACTTCTGTTACTGTTTCTCTGTGTGCACCTATTCCGTAATTTAAAGGAACACCAAATATTGTGTTACTTGAAATGAAGACAAAGGGATTTTTCCATACAACTTGTTGGGTTCTAGATTAAGTATACCTGCTTTAAGAGGTAGAGAATGTCTTCATCCATTTTGTGTTGCTGTAAGAAACCACAGCTGGGCGATTTTATTTATAAAAACAGGTTTCATGGCTTATGATTCTGGAAGCTGGGATGGCAAGGGCAGGTATCTTCTCAGCAGCCATGAGGCCTCCTTGCCATGCACCCCATGGTGGAGGGTGAGAAGGGTGAGTGTCATGTCAATGGGGGAGCAAGAACTGGACTCAATGTCAGAACAAAGGCTCTTGTGACAGCTGGCCTAACCTGTTGACACTGACTTTCTCCTGAGGGCTGCACCCTCGTGATCCAATAACCAGCACTGGGGCCCAACTGCTATCACTGAACTTTAGCAGACACTTTCAGGCCTCACCACAGACAATGGTAGTATTTGAAACTGGTGCAGAGAATGAGGGGATTAAGAATGGAGGAGGAAGATCAGTTTGAAATTCTTCAGGCAGGCGGACATGTGATTCTGAGGGTCCAAACAGAGTAGTCGCTGTGGGAATGGAAAGGAGAGGTTTGCAGGTGATAAAGATAGAAATTATTGACAGGGGAGGAAGAGGAAAGCATGTAAGCTAATTTGCAGGTTCGGACTGTGATGGTTAAGGGCTCAAGATCTGAGGATACTCCTTGTCCCTCCCTCCTTCCTTCCCTCTCACCATTCCTTTTTGCTTATGAGAGAAGAAAACTGAAAATATTGATAACTTAATTAGAAGAAACTGGACGAGAAAGCGTGTGTGTATGTGTGTGTGCAGAGTGTGTGTGTATGGAGAGAGAGAGAGAGATAGAGAGTCAGAGACACGGAGAGAGAAATGGAGGGGGCAAAAATACCAGAGAGAAAGCGATTAACCAAAATCTAGGGCAGAGCAGAGGGAAACAGTAAAACAGAGTATTGTGGTCTTTGTGATAAAACATTTTGATAGGATAGAGGGAAGGAGGCAAGCAACATACACATATACAAATACATAATGAAAGTGAGACTGTGGAAATTTTGGATAATCTTATCTGCTCTTTATTTTCTCAGTTTAGTTATGTGCAACACAGTGACTCCTGGTGGTGAGGGAAATGTTATTTTGTTTGAACCATTGAGGAAAAAGAGAATATGTTTTCAAAAGAGAAGTAAAATAAATGTCTGGTGTCATTAAGAGTACAGAGAACCAGAAATGAGATTTCCTATTTCTGATGGTTTTAGTAAATTGATCGAATTTTCTCTAACTCTGCTTGCTACTCCCAAGCATGAAAGAAGATCCTTCGTCTGACTTCTGGGATTAATATAGGGCTGAGAGTTTGCTGGATTTGTGGGTTGGAAGGTTAAGACCATGATAATGATAGAAAAACAGTCTGTACTATTTACAGTGAAGTTCACCAGGTTATGAAAGGAAGTATGGTCTTTAGGAAGTGGAGGATATGGAGATTCTAAGAGATATAACAAAAAGCAAACCTTTTCTGAGGTGGAGTATGAGTTAAGGTCATTTGAATTTTGGGTTTACAATTCTTAGAAATTGAGAGTAAGTAGGATCATCCACTTGAATGCCAACATTAACCACCATGAAGACAGGCATCTGACGGAGAGGTCTATTCTGAGTCAGGTGCCCAGAAGCTCAACAGATGTGGGCAATGAGAGGTTGGCAGTAACTATGAAGGGCAAGATGTGGTGCAGCTGGAGGTATGAACTGCAAATAAATCTTTACTTGTGTGCAGCAAAAATTATTAGAAGACTACATTAATATTTGGAAGTTCTTATTTGGGAGGTGGAAGGATTCTGACTTTGTATTAAAACCAGAAAGAAAAATAATCACTTGAGGGAGATAAAATGAAGTAGTTTTATTTATTTATTATTTATTTATCTGGATTAAAGAGTTTAATCAAAAAGTGTATTGCACCACAATGAGCTTTGTCCAGCAGGGTTTAGATTATACAATCCCTGCAGCACTGGGAGACCAAGATCCAATGCTTATATATAAGTGGTATATGAACTGTCTCTGTCACTTGTTTTATACATATGTGTATAACATATACATAGGTTTTACTTGTTTTATAAGAGTAAAAGTGCATCAACTCCTTTTGGGATACTCTTTCCCTTAAAGCTGAAGGAAATTCAACATGCAGGAAGAAAGCCCAGTGAGAGGCAGTCTTCCCTAAGCCGGTTCACTTCGGTGACCCCCCAGCCACACTCAGACTGCTGGGGTGTGGGGAGGGGAGAGATAGTGCAAGGGATGGAGGAGCCACAGGGAGCAGGGGTGGGTGGCCAGGCCACCAGCTTTGCCCCTGGAGTAGCTGGGAGGGGGGAAAAGATACTTCAGTAAGATGCAACCTCTTACTCCTCAGACAACAGAAGGGACTCCTGTTTCATGTCCTGCCTAAATAGGAAGTAGCAATCTAAAGGGCACAGACTCTGCAATAAGAGCCACGTGCGTGATGGTAGCTTGATTGCTCTGGATGGTAGGGCCTGAGCTGGGCCAGGGTGGTGATGCTCTGGCTTGATGCCACCTGGAACTTTAGAGGGCAAGTGCTGCAAGTACTTTTCTGTGGGATTTTGTTTCTGTGTGTATGTACGTACGTATGTATGTATGTATTTTTGACCTTAAGCATAATTGAGAAACGTAAGTGTACATAGTTAGAAAAAAGATAATAAATTTAGGAGCGCCAATCAATTCAGTTTATTTGCCAATGGAACTTTCATCAGACTATAAACAGTTGCCCTTTAGGTTTGGTGCTGTGGCTTCTCCATGACAAGTGTGACCACAAATACAAGTGTGCTTCAGCTGCTGCCAGAGGTGTGTGTGCTAGGGAGTACTGCAGCCGGCTGCAGCTGTGAGGAGACCTGCTGTGAATGTCACCCTAAGTGGAGGGGTGGCTCTGCACACAAGACAGATGCCTCCAACGCTTTGGTCAAGGCTGGGCAAGGAGGGGCAGCTGCCACTTCTGTTGAATCCAGCAGATTGCCCTTTAGTAACAAAGTGTGGTTAACATTTGTTCAGTGGTAGAAAGAGAGAATTAAAACCAAAGCAGATGAAATACGACCACTGCTTCAAAGAGCAGGTTCCACAGAAGGCTGGTAAAATTAGAGTCAGTAGGCCCAATATTATAAATAGTTTCCTCTTGATGCTCTTGTTTCCCTTTAAGAATATCAATTAAACAGATTTTATAATAAAGAAGATATGTTTATAATAGTGAAGAACTTTAGCTATAAAAAATAGTTTAAAATGTTGTAGCAGCAACCTACCCCAAGATGAGTACATTCACTAAGGTACCAAAACAACAACAACAACAACAACAACAACAACAACAACAACAACAATTCTTTAACATCCCATTTGACGATCAGTTGGAAACTGGACAAAGATATGGTTTTTCTATAAAATGGAATATTATTCAGACATAAAGAATGAGAAACTAGAGTCATTCATAGGAAAATGGATACATACTGAGGATATACTCCTAAGTGAAATAAATAAGTCACACATGTGTAAATACCTAATAGTTTCTCTGGTATGAAAAACTATAATAGTACATAAGATCTTAATGAAATAATTAACAATGTGAAATAGGAAGAAAAGAGGCTAAAGGTATAGGCAAAGTGGGAAGGGTAGGAGAAAGGGCATAAGGGAAAAGAAGAAAAATGAGAAAATGAAAAAATGGAAATGAAGTGTTTCTAAATGGGGAGGGGAGGAAGGGGCAAAGGGAGGCCAGGGGTAAAGGGAAAAAATGAGAACCAAAATCTGTCATGTAAAGGTACAAGATCCCAATAATGAATGTAACTGTACTGTATACCTAAAATGGACCAATAAATTCAATTTTAAAAAAAGGCAATTTAGTGTGTTTGCTCTTTTATCTATTTGCTAGTTTTAAGCAAAATGGACATTCCATCAGAAACACATTTTTCATTAATTCATAGTGGCCCAGAATATCTTTTTTTGGGGTGGCACTGGGGATCGAGCTCACAACCTTGTGCTTGCGAGGCAGGCAGAACCACTGAGCTAAATCCCCAGCCCCCAGAATATCTTAAAGATGTACCTAAAAGTCCTAGGTTGATTGGGAAACTGAAATGATGTATTTTTTGAGGGGAAGGGTTGAAAGCCCTTTTCACTTTCCTGAATCCCAACACACTGTGGAGGGAGTCTGCAAAGTCGCCCTCATGAAGCGGCTCTTCATGGAAGGGTAGGTGGGGCTGGCCTGCTGGGCCCTACTCCAAAGGGCTGTCTCTGCCTCCAGTGTGCCCTGCACAAAGAGGCAGTTGCCTCCTGACATGCTTACTACTTGCTTCAACTTCAAGTGTTAATGCTAAAAGTCAGAGGACTTAGGTGCAGACATGAGCTGACCAGGACTGGGTGTCAGCAGCACTGTGGAAATCCAGGTAATGCTGGGACCCTCTCGCTTGTGACCAGAATAACATAGGATAGGCTCCCTCCTGAGGTTCATGTCAGCCTGCAGGGAGATGGGCCTTAAGTCCTGTAAACAATGTGCAGACATGTGTACAAAATACTTCAGTAACAGTGATTAAAAGCCACCCAGACTGGTGTGTCAGTGTTCTTTTCACAGAAAAAGGTGTTAAGTTACGGAGCTCATCCCTGGGTAGTTCCTCTAGGACCACAGTATCTGAGGGTTTGAGATAGATGGCTAGATGCCATCCTTGGGCATGGTACAGAGTTATCCAACCCTTACCGAAGGAGCAAAGGGCAATGTGTGGAGGGGAGATCAGAATCCATATGCGTAATAGAAAAAGCACAGTAGAGGAAAGGTCTTCATGTAGCACTGCACAGAGGATTCATGGAGTGTGAAAGGGGTAGTTGCCATAGTTTAAAGTTCTTGACACTCGTCTAAAATTAATAGCTAGCCAATTAAGCTGATGTTCTGGGCAATGTCTCTGTGATACAATTATGAGACTTGTCAACTCAACAGTAGCCATTAAAACTGATGATTATGCCAAAAGTATGATCATTATGTGCACACACATAGTAAACTATAATCTCAGTAGAAAAAACACATAATATACATGTTATGTAATGCAAAATATATGGGCATGTATGTAAGGATTAGAAGATAAAAATAGTGTCTTAAATTAGCACAACTCTGTAATGCTCCTTTAATTATTTAAAAAGGAGGCAATAAATCATTTGTTTCCTTTAGTTTCTTCAAAAGAAATTTATTTTTAATTTCAACCATTTTTTTTCAAGAAACTTTTCATCAAGTAGCTTAGCTTAACAGTTGTTTCTCCAGTGGTTTCCTTTTAGTTTCAGATTCTGTTCATTCTCTTCTAAATTAGATTCATTCATCGGAAAATGGATACATACTGAGAATATACTCCTAAGTGAAATAAATAAGTCACACATGTGTAAATACCGAATAGTTTCTCTGGTTGAATAAACTATAATAGTACATAAGATCCTAATGATAGAAGGACAATGTGAAATAGGAAGAAAAGGGCTAAAGGTGTAGGGAAAGTGGGAAGAGTAGGGGAAAGCTAATAAGGGAAAAGAAAAAAATATGAGAAAATGAAAAAAATGGAAATGAAGTGTTTGTAAAGGGGGAGGGAGGAGGGGGTGAAGGAAGGGCAGGGACAAGGGGAAGAAATGAGAACCAAGACCTGTCGTGTAAAGGTACAAGATCCCAATGATGACTGTAACTGTACTGTATACCTAAAATGCACAATAAACTCAATGAGGAAAAAAAGGAGAGTCAGAAGACATAAGGATAGAGAGAAATAAAGAAGGAAAGAAAAGCCAGAAAAAAAAAGAGTATTTGTCATAGGAGAAATATAAGTGGACTGGAAAATTTATTCCAGTAATTGAGGAATCTGCACCTCGATCACAACAGGAAGATATAGGCTTAAAGTTGAACAAAGGGCACTTGTTTTGAATGCAGATGAAGGATTAAAACCATCAATATGGCAGTTCTATCTGCTTATGAAATTTTTTCTCCTGTCCATATTTAGAAGGGGGTATTTAAACATTTTTAATGATAACTACTTAAGTTTGGAAGTGAGAAAAGAGAATGATTAAAAGGATGATTTATTTATTTTCAATATGACATTTTAAAGGAACAGTTGGGAACAAAGTTCCCAACAAAGGAACAAAAGGGAGGGCAGGGACAAGGGGAAAAAATGAAAACCAAGCCCTGTCATGTAAAGGTGCAAGATCCCAATGATGAATGTAACTGTACTGTATACTTAAAATGTACTGATAAACTCAATGAGAAAAAAAACCAAAATGTATCAAATATAGAATTTTATAGACATGTTGTTAGCATATTCTCTATTATGTTCTCTCTGTGGCTTAAGTTGATGAACCTTCAATAATTTAGATCACAGGCAAAATATTATTTTGCTGTATGCTGACTCTGGACTGCTTTTGGTATTTTGCTTTGGAAAAGATCCAAGTAGAATGATTATAGATTCCTTGGTCATACTATAGTGAAACATACTTTAATAAAATAAAGTTGGATTATGTTTATTATGGAAAGCTTGTTTGAGCAATTAATTTGAATTGGCTTTTTCTTCTTTAATAAGTTAATATTAGCTACATAAGATTCATTTTATGCTTCTCATAAGAACATGCTAAATACAATTTCAAAAAAACAGGACAGAAAACTACACAACAGGTAAAATGTTAACAGTATAGTTTAGCGCATGGTGAAAGATAGGCATCTAGTTTTAATCTTTGGCAGGTTGAAATCATTTTTCTGACACCATTTATTAAAGAGGCTATCTTTACTCCAGTGAGGTTGGTTGGCTCCTTTGTCAAAGATGGAGTAGCTGAGTATGTCTGGAGTTGTTTCTGCATCTTCTAATCTATTCCACTGATCCTTGGGTCTGTTTCCTAGTCAGTACCATGCTGTTTTTATCACAGTGGCTTTGTATATAGTTTCAAGTTGGGGATTGTGATACCCTTATCATGTCTCTGTTGCCTAGGATGGCTTTTGTTATTCTAGGTCTCTTCTGGTTCCAAATGAATGTTTGGAGTGTTTTCTCTAGTTCTGTGAAATATACTGTTGGTATTTCAATTGGGGTTGCATTGAATCTGTATAGCAATTTTGGAAGTATGGCCATTTTCACTACATTGGTTCTTCCTACCCAGGAGCAAGGGATGTCTTTCCATTTTCTTATATCTTCTTTGATCTCTTTTTTCAGAGTGCTGTAATTTTTAGAGTAGAGGTCTTTTGCCTCCTTCTTTAGATTGATTTCTAGGTGTTTCTTTTTTTAGATGAGATTGTGAAAGGAATTGTTTCCCTAATTTCTCTCTCAGTTTTCCTGTTATTTTTATACAAGAAGACTACTGATTATATATATAGATATTATATAGATATACAATATCTATATAATATATCTATATATATTGCATTTTCTTGTACTATGGATCAAACTCAGGACCTTGCATTTCTGAGGCAGGCAGTGGAACTACTGAGCTAAATCCCCAGCCCAGGCTACTGATTTTTGAGTATTGATCTTATATATGAAATCTTCTAAAATCTTCCTTCCAATTTCAACATACATGTCCAGTGCTAATGCTTTGTATTTTTTGTGTGTGCTGAGGATCAAATCCAGGGCTTTCTTTGCCCATGCTAGGTGGGTGTATTTCTACCGAGCTACATTCCTAGACTGACTTTCTGAGCAATTTTAAATATTCTCTGACTTTCATAATTTAGTTTTAAAGTGTTACAATATTATGAGATAGATAATACATTTGACAACTTGAAGATAATTGGGAGCAAAGGTAAGTTTGCCTTTTTAAAATTATGCAATATAACTATGTTTCTCATTTCTTATAGTAAAATTTCAAAGGAAAAAATAAACTAAAAATGCCTGGAAAATTGTTTGGCTTTTTTCCTATGAAAATAATCAGGAATATTATTGTAGTGTCACCACATAATAGGTAACACCTATTATTTCTTCATCAGTTAGTTTTAAATTATAAGTATATTTGAAAAATCTACAAAGCAGTAAAAACATAAAGCAAACTTCTTTATAACATTAATGTATTTTCAGCATTATTTGGATTGACATCATTTTACAATAAATTTTGCAGTTTTAGTAAGACAACATTCTTTGACTTTTCAACTTCATTATCATCAGGAAAGCCTCACAAAAATGACATGAGGTAGATAGCTTAATGTTCCATTTGACAGATGTAAAATATGATGTAAGATATTATATAATTCCTATAACATCACTTAGCAATAGATCAAACACCAAACTGAAAATGGGATAAAACTCCTGTTTTAAAAATGCACTTTTCCAGGCTGGAGATTTAGCTCAGTGGTTCCACTGCCTACCTTGAAAGCACAAGGACCCGAGTTTGATCCCTGGTACCAAAAAAAAAAAAAAAAAAAATCCACTTTTCCATTGCTTAGACTTCCTTATGACTATATTTATTCTTCTGTATTGGTCATTTTTGCTGTTGCTGGGACATAATACTGATACCCACACTTTAAAGTAGAAGAGGATTAGCCGGGTGTGATAGTGCATGCCTGTAATCCCAGCACTCAGGAGGCTGAGGCAGGAGGATCACTGTGAGTTCGAGACTAGTCTGGGCTACACAGTGAGTTCTAGGTAAGTCTCACTATGTAGTAAGACCCTGTCTCAAAAAAGAAAAAAAAAAGATGAGGATTAATTTGGCTCACAGTTTCAGAGAATTCAGTTCATGGTCAGCAGATTCTGGTAATACAGGAACATTATGGTAGAAGGGCATAATGAAGCAAAGGTTGTTAGTTTATGAAAGAAAACAAGTAGAGCAAGGGAATAGCACCAGAGAGAAAGAGGTAAGGCACTAGATACAGACCTTGAGGTCAGACTCTATTAACCACCTAGAAACACCATGCAGGTTGCTTTTTAATTCTCTATGCAAATCCCAAAACAAATTAAATTGACAATTCACCTTAACTATCACATCCCTTCCTTTGTCAACTTGATACTCAAACACATCTGTTTAAATTATACTTAATCTCTAAATGAACACCAGGTCATAATTCTGCCTAACCTGGTACAATTATCCAACCTATAACTGAAATACAATAATCCCTTCCCCAAAGTCTGAGCAGTATCAACATTGTTAAAAGTCCAAGCTAAAGTCTCCTATGAGACACATGGCAAACTCTTAGTTGTGAATCCCTGTTAGAAAAAGAAAGAAAGGAAAACAAGTTACATATCCCAACGTACAATGACACTAGTTAAACACTCATTCAAAAAGGGAAGAAGGGAGAGAGGAAAAACAATCAGATCCTAACAATACTGAAACCCAGCAGAGCAAACATAAAGTCCTGTAACTTCATAACCATCCTCCAGAGCAGCATGTGTGCTCCAGAGAGCTTGGATGACCCAATTCTTGTAGTTTTTCTGGTTTCAGCCCACTCAGTTTCTCTCTTAGGCTGGCTCTGTTCATTGCTGTGATTTTTCCTCAGCAGATGTTCGATGTTCCTGCCATCAACTTCTTCATGTCTCCACAAAATCTTTGGTTTTATTCCTACATCTTCAAAAACTGTCCTCTCAGGGGGCTCCTTCTCTGGCCTTCCAGGTCCTCTTTTGAAATCTGGGTGGAAGCTATGACTGCACAGCTCTTGTATTCTGCTTTCCAATAAAACCAGCATCACACAGATGACATCAAGGACTTCTGTAAGCAAAGCTATAACTAAACTCCCTCAGACCATGATGTGGCATCCTGAATGACTGAACACAATAAAATGAATCCTGAGAATCAGTTCTGTAGGAAGCTTTCCACAAGCAAGCATCTCAGGGACTCTCTTCTTAAATGAAAGATTTACACTTTTTCACCCTTGTGCCTGTGATGGGTGGGGTCTTGCTAATTTCTGAGATGACCTCAAGGCATCTGTTTTTATTCTTTTATGAAGTCATTTGTTTCTTTTAAATGTTGCTAATCTTTTGAACAATCATACCTTCTTGGTATCAACTTTACACATGGTTTCTTCTGAGCCAAAATTTAAGTTTTTCAGTTTTCTTCTTTACTTTTTGTCAATTCTCACTATAAATTTGGCTAAAAGCAGCTAACAGTACTAATGCCACAGACTGAATGTTGGGCTGTTTTGAAATTTCGTGCGCCACATCAATTAGTCCACCACCCTTAATCTCAGTCTCCCGCAAAGTTGCAGTAAGTGGGCAAAATGAAGTTACTTTTTTTTTTCTTGCCAGACTGTAAAATACATGGGGTCTACTCAAATTGCCAATAAAGTCCTCATTCCCAACTGAAGCCTGAGCACAGCCTCTGGTCATCTGAACTATTATCAGAATCACCCACCTGCCTCTGGTTACAGCAGTCTAGGGCTTCTCCATCTAGCATCTCCAAACTTTTCCCAGCACCTCCCTTAAGCCAGTTATAAAAACCTTCTAAACCATATAGTTGGGAATAATTACAGCCATGGCCCTATTTTTCTGATACCAATGTCCTATATTAGTCAGTTTTTCATTTGTGGGACACAATACTGAACATGCACAACTTAAAGGAGAGGTCTAGCTCAGGGTTTCGGGGGATTCAGCAGACTCCAAGGTCAGTAGGTCAGCAGACCCCCAAGGCAGAAACATCAGTGTGGAAGGGAATAGTAGAGGAAAGCTGCTTAGCTCATGTTAGCAGGGTAGCAGCACCAAAAAACAGCAGCACAGAGGAAAGTGCAAGTGACCATTTATAGACCCTAGTGACACACCTCTATGACCCATCCAGATTTACTAATCTGCTAGGCCAGTGGTGGCAAACTTATGGCATGTGTGTTATTTGCTTTTCTTTTAAGACAAATATCCTAATTTATGAGTTGGATTTTCTAAACTAAAACCTCAGTATTCAATTATATTGTTGACACTTTGCAATTAATAAGTGGGTACGTGCTGCAGTTTGGGCACTCATCTCTAAAATGTTTGCTATCACTGCTAGATTGATCTCAAAGCCAATGAGGATGGCAACCCACTTTAACCACTATATGTTCGTATTTGTGTTAAAGTGACACTGAATTGAAGTGAGAAGAAGTAGTTAAATTAGTATAGTTTCACAGATACTTATACAGAAAAGCTATCATATAATTTTATATAAATTTATAT
>NW_022900947.1:53053285-53070471 GCF_012274545.1 Fukomys damarensis
TTAATTTATATAATTATATAATTTTATATAAATAAAATTACACAAAAGTATATATTCATTATTATAGAACTTACATAGGGAAAAATGATTTTTTTCTGTAGAGATATTTGCTTTCCTGTATCTACCAAGGGAGATTATATTAGCTTTAATATAAAAAGTCCAACATCAATCAATCACATCTTTAATACACTAAACTTGTTTGGAAAGCAATATGTTTCTTTGCTATCTGCATACATAAGGATTTAAATTAAGTAAATGAAATAACTTTTAGAATTTAAGTCTTTAACTCTCCTTTTCCAGATAATTTCTAATTATTATGTCATTAACTTAGAATTTGGTGAAATTTACTTTTTAAAAGGTTAAATGTGCTTGGTTGACCCTTCTGTATTTATGATATATTATTGAGATGTAAATAACAACTTGGATATTAATTATATTTATTTTGTTTACATATCTTACATACAAACATATGTGATGAAACAAAAGTTTCAATCATTAGAGGAATGAATGGCCAGATATTTTTTTTCTCTGAAAAGTCAGAGCAACAAATTGAGGTCTCACATTTGAGGTTTGAAAATAAGTTCAGGCTCTCTATAGTCAGAAGCATGACAACAGATGATCAGCTATTTAACACTCAGTACAAGCCTGGCTCTTTTCTGAGTGTTTTACACAAAACATTTGTCCTTTCAGAGAGCTGCAAACTCGACAAGAGCACCACTTGTCATATTATGAAATATATATTCTAAATAAACTACTGGCTAACCCATTCCATCAAAAATTTAGTGTTTTTCCTGTTGGCAATCATTTGTAGCCAGCTATGTTAGTAATCATTCCCTGCTTTTTATTCTTTTTCATGAAAATATGCTCCCAAGAGGAGTCTTCTTTCTCACAGGGCTGACTGGAATCGATGTATAGATGGTAAGATATTGTTAAAGAATAACTCAAAAATGCTTCTTGCAACCCCACGTTGCTTCATGAAGTTAGTGTTGAGTACACAACACAGTGTTAATGGCAAGTTCAGAAAGATTTAAATAAATGACAACTCCTGTGGTTAATGGTAATGTCCTGTACTATCGGATACAAACCCAGGCACAAGTTCAAGGTACAGTGAAGATTATATGCTCCTTCATTCTATCCATAAGTGTGCAGTCATCAGTTCTTGAACATTAAAGCTCTGAATTTTGAGGATTGACTGCTGCTTGATTTTTCAGCAGAAGAATCCCAGGTGCTGCAAGTGCTACAGGAGGTAGGAATGTGACAGCCTGGCAGCTCCTTGTGCCCTGTAGAACATGGTGCTCCACATCTTCGATAGCGGGGAGGCATTTCCAGGCACTTGTCACAGTTTCCCTTGTGAGTGAGGAATCAGTGGCATGCGGCATTGCTGTGTCTTCTTCATCATGTCAGAGGCACAGTTTGGCCAGGTGTATACAAGACTGACTCATATTACCCTGGTCCAGTCCTGAAGAGTTTTTGACATCCAGCAAAAGCACTGATTCCAAACAGAGGAATTTAAATAATGTACAATACGAGGAGTTTGGGCTCCACAAGTCATGGAGGTAAATCACAAACCACCCATGCTAGATACCAGTCTTTGAAGCAATCCATTTTCGATACTTAGACACTCTTGTGTAGACCCCAGGCCTTTTGGGAAGAGCGCACGATTGTCCCCAACTTACTATGCCAACAATATACCAGATGTCATGGTTGTCGTAAACCAGAGGTCCGCCAGAATCACCCTAGAATAAAAGTAAATACATATTTGAAGTTGTTAACTATTTTGATTTAGCAAAATGGTCATTATAATTATTTCTTTTCCACAGATAAAAAGGAAATTGGTACATAGAGCACACAGCCAGAATATACTACAATATATAATGCTCTTTTCAATTGAGTTTAGATTTTATGTTAAATTTTAAAGTGCATTGTTATTTTTAGAATGACTCACCTTTATTAATATGGAATAGCTGCATTTCTGGTTGACCATTCATGGGGTGTTTTTGTGAGTTTAATTTAGTAATATTTATACATATAAATGTCAGATATGAGATTATTTGTCATAGTAAAGGTAGAAAATTTTAAAGCTCTCTCTTGAATATTGTTACCTTGACCTACAATGGATGTACTGTTGGTCTCCTTTTCTTTTATTTTCCTACTTGGAACTTAGGTTTGCTTGCTGAATTTTATAAAAGCTCCTTTTAGTCTGTTTTGGGACAATGAAGATAAAGTAAGTGCACAGATATTCACGGAGAGGTTAAAAGTGTTCTCACTGTAGTTGAGCTGTTTGAGTTTCAGGCCCAGTTCTGTTAGTTGCTGGCTACATGACCTTGGGCAAGATAATTTACTTTACTATGTCTCTTTCAACTTGTTTTTAATGCACTCTTTTATCTACTATTTGATGAGTTCTTAATATATGTACCAGGATTTTTTTATAGGTATTAAGGAAATAATAATGACTGAAACTGAAAAGTCCCTTATGCTTAAAGTTTAAGTTAAAAAAAATTAAATCCCAAACAAATGCAAAATTACAACTGTGATATGTATCATGGAAACACACCACAAAGGAATCTGATCAGGGAATATAACTGGGGTGTAATAGAGCTGATTGCTGAAGGAAGATGGGTTGACCATAAAAAGGAAAGTGGGGATGAAATGTCTTCCAAGCAGAGGGAACAGTACCACACACATGCTGTAACGTGAAGGAGCCTCATGTGTGGAAAGGCCTGCAGGTGGTTGGGGCTTGAACGTATGGAAAGAAGCCAGAAAGGGGGAAAAAGTGGGCTATGGTGAGGCAGGCAGGAGAGGTAGGGGTAAACTGGCCCAGGTGGAGCCCTGTTGATCTTGGGTTTGTTAAGAAATCTTTTGATTTTTATTGTAGGGCTTTAAAAAGCCACTGAAGCATTTTAAGGAAAGATTTGACATAATAAGATTGTCTTCTTGTGAGAAACAAATCTGATTTTTGTTTGATAAGCCCACTAAAATCATAAAAGTAATAGTGAAATAAATAGTAGGGCTAGAAGAGTTGTCTGAGGGTAGAAGGAAGGAAACAGAAGAGACAAGACAGTGGACAAATGGAGGTGGAGAGAAGATAAAATCCATAGGATCAGATAATGACCTGAATATGGAGTAGGGAGAGAAAGTTGGGCGAAAAGATCAAAGGAAGACAATACTTCAAAGGAAAGGAATGGTAAGCATTATTAAATGCTGCTGAAAGGTGGGAACAGAAAAAAATTAAAATACTTACTGGATTTTAAGAGATGTCATTAGAGAGTTTAGGAGGAGCTATTTTGGTGAAGTACCAGAGCAAAGACTACACTGAATTGGTTTGAGGAGTTAAGGGGTATGAAGAAAATTGGAATTAATAGGTAAGAATATTTCCACAAATATTTGGTAGTAAAAGTATGTGTCAGGAGTGAGGTTGAGAGGTAACATAAAAAATATATTCAGGGACCCAGGAGTAGATGAAAAACAGGGGCAGAGGGGAAGAAAGGGGATGCTGGTCCAATAGGAAGACAGGAATTAGAGATGGAACAGCTTTTGATGCTAGTGCCCAGTGTTTAAAAATGGTACCTGAGGAGGGCGAGGAAGAGCACAGTTCACTGAAGATGAAGAAATCTAGAAACTGGAAGTCCAGCATTTCCACCAGCCAGTGTTGATCCTGCATTCTAGGTTTAGGACAGAAAACTATTTCATGTGTAACTATTAGTCCTACTGAGGAGTGAGGGGATAGGGAGCTGGAGAGTGAAAATAGTTTGTATAAGAGGTGATGATAGAGATGAATGACATGGTCTGCAGAGGACAAGTTTCTCTGTCTTTTGTTTTTGTTTTTAGATTTTCATTTAGGAAAAAAACAAGAGATGAATTACAAAAGTAATTGTGTGTACCAAAAATAGAATTTAAATTCATAATTTATAAATAGGAATAATTATAATACCACTTATATCTCATTATATTAAATAAAATATTATGTAAAAAGTACTTAGCTTCCACCTTGGCACACCGTAAAACAATATAATAACATTTTTTATTAAATAAATTTAGATCTAGGCAAAGTTGGTGCCACTTTTTCTTAATATTTTCTAAGTTTTTAAATTGAGTTTACTGGTACAATCTAGGTCTACAATACAGTTACATTCATTAATGGGATCCTGTACCTTCACATGACAGTTCTTGGTTCTCATTTTTCCCCCTTGTCCCTGCCCTCCCTTCACCCTCTCCTCCTCTCCCCATTTACAAACTCATTTCCATTTTTACATTTTCTCATATTTTTTCTTTTCCCTTACTTCCTTTCCCCTACCATTCCCACTTTCCCTACACCTTTAGCCCTTTTCTACCTATTTTGCACTCTTAATTATCCCATTAGGATCCTATGTACTGTTATAGTTTTTCACACCAGAGAAACTATTCAGTATTTACACGTGTGACTTATTTAGGTGCCATTTTTTCTTCCAGATGAAATATGTACCAAACTTAGAAATAGCTAATGGTAATATTACTTTTAAAGTTTTGACCTTGACTTTGCACTTACCTTACATGCATCTACTTTTCCTTCCATGAAGCCAGCACACAACATCCCTGGAGTTATCAGACCATCGTATACATCCGTTCTATTGCACACATCAGTGCCTATGGTCTCTATCCTGGCTTGCCGAAGTGTATTTTGTGTAGGTCCTGTTACACACACAAAGAAATAAACAGTGTATATTTCAAACAGAATTGTAACTGAGACATAGAAGGGAGGTAATGATATATTTCTAGGAGCAAAAGCACAAGATTAATTTATTAACTTTAATTATCCCTTAGTTTCATTTTCTATGTCTGTTAGTCACTTCCTTGCTGTGACAAAATATCTGAGAAAACCAATTTAAAGGAGGAAAGGTTTGTTTTGGCTCACAGTTTGAGAGGTTTCAGTCCATGGTTAGCTGGCTCTATTGCTTTGGGTCTGTGGCCAGGCAGAATATCATGGCAGCAGGATTATGTGGCAGAGCAAAGCTGCTCATTACACAGCAGCCAAGAAGCAGAGGAGGGAGAAAGCACCAGAGGAGAAAGAGCTAGGACTGGCCACCATGACGTACTCCCTCTTATTAGGTCCTATCTCTTCAATTTCTAGGATTGATTACTACTACCATCAAACTGTAAATCCATTACAGAATTAATCCACTGATGAAGTTAGAGCCTGCATGATCTAGTCATCATGCAAAGACCTATCAGCTGAAGACCAAGTCTTTAACACATGACTTTTGTAAGACATTTTAGATTCAAGCCATAACAATATCTTAAAAGTATGCACATGCAAGAAACCCTATTATTCATGCCCTAGTTTTATATTTTATTGTGGATCATATATCTATATATTATGGAAAAATGTTATATATGCGCCTCTGTATGAGCTCATACTGATCTTGTCCAACTGGCACATTTTACATATAAGGAAACCAAGGCCATGGAAATTTATAGATTTATGAGAAGTTATATACGTAGAAATTAGGACACAGTTGCACAAATCCATTTGCCCTAGTTTATGCTATACTATGCTATTTAGCAGTGTCTTATAGCATGGGAATGAGATGAATGCCCATGAGTGAGAGCAGTCTGATGCCAGCACAGAGCAGGCTGGGTTTTAGAAGAGGGTGCTGCGTACCTGACTGCTGTAAGGGATTCTGGGTGTGGCTGTTGGTGAATATTCATGAGCTAGCAATAAGGGGAGAGAAATATCAAAAGAAACAAGAATCTCTCACAAAGATACATTGAATAGGCATAGGATATTTTGAAAATTTTTCATATTAGTAGAATTCTATCAAAAAAGAAAGAATTAGATTAAGATAGAAGAGCATTGGCCCCTGACTTTTTTCAAGATACCCTTTATAGAACTTTAGGTATATCTTAGTTTTTACTTTACAATGTTTAGGTAATCCCTCTCTTTAGAGCACAGTAAAGAAATACTTAGAAACTTGTTTCCTCTTTTCAATTTTTAAAATTCTTAGATGTAAGCTCTTATCCTTAAGAAGTATGATAGAGGAAAAATGCTTATTTTATTAATGAACAAAAATGAAAATTCTCGAAACATTCATAAACTATTTTCATGTTTATAGCTATTATAAATTCTCATTAAAACGATGAAGGATTAAAATAAACAAAGGAAAAGGGGGAGTTGGGATGGGGAAGAGTGGGAGAGGAAGTACATGTAAAACTGATTAAGATGTAATAACTATATATTTTTTCAATTCTCCAAAATGAATGTAATTATGTATCACAAACTTATACTAATAAAAATTAAAAATAAAACAGAGATCTAAGTCTTTGCCAAAAAAGGTTGATTTAAAGTATATACTGATCAAAAAGTATTTACATTTAGGAAGTACACAATTATTAATTAGTTATTCCCTTTCTGTCCTTTCTTATATTACCTAACACAGTTTGTTCTTTTCTTCTATATTAACTTGTCCCTTTTTTGTATGGCTGCCACAATTAAAAATTCAAAGACATAGACTTCACTATTTTACTTTTTAACCTACAGATGCTTATTCTGACCAGGGCCATATGCATAGAAACACAGTCATTATTTTTATGAAAAGCTTAAGCTGGATTCCCTAAGACAGCTTGTTTAACTTCAAGAAATTCAAATACTAAGAAAACTAGATTTAAACAACTTACCATCATCTACAATGGACCCAAATCCTGTGACGAATACACTTGTTTTTGGTGGCAACTTTATAGATGAATCTGGAAGGCAAACTCTCTGGACTACATTTGAAAATTCAACTCGGGTGGCGAGCTGAGCCAAAGCAATGTCATTATCATTTGTATCTCTATGGTAATTTTCATGAACTATAATTTTCCCCACTCTTCGTTTTACTGCAGGTGGTGTTATAGTTGTACCAAAAGTAGCAATCCATTGACTTGGGTCTTTATTCCTACAAAAAATAAAAGAGTAAAATTCATGATGTTTAATTTATCCTTTAAAAAACATTAACACTACATTTCTCTCCACTATTGGAATTATGCTCCTGGAAGATCCCTATGATGAGATAATTTATAGTGCTTTCTGAGAAAAAGATTTCTTGTGACTAATGCATTTAACTGTGTATAATTTATTAATAAGATTAATTTCCAATTTTTTAGCTTTCAGTTTTAAAATGACTGGCTTATTAGCAACTCTTTTTCTGGTTTTTTTTTTTTGTGTGTGTGTCAAACTTGGGACCTTGCACTTCTGAAGCAGGCAGTGGAACCACTGAGCTAAATCTGTGACCTGTGAATTCTATCTAAAGTCTACTTCACTCTTTTTAAAATTATCCCCATTAAGAATGACTAGACAGATAGAAACATAAAATTCTCAGGGGGAAGGTAAATTGTGTAGAAGGAAATAAATGAGAGAATTTAAAGGGGGGTTTCCTCTTTCATGAGTGATTACCATGTTGGCAAAACATTAACTTTTTTTCTCTCATTGAGTTTATTGGTACATTTTAGTTATACAGTACAGTTACATTCATCGCTGGGATCTTGTACCTTTACATGACAGATCTTTTTTCTCATTTTTTTCCTGTTACCCCTACCCTTCCTTCAACCCCTCCTCCCTTCCCTATTTACAAAAACTTTATTTCCGTATTTTCATTTTCTCATATTTTTTATTTTCCCTTATTTCCTTTCCCCTATCCTTCCCACTTCCCCTACACCTTTAGCCCTTTTCTTCCTATTTCACATTGTCAATTATTCCATGAAGATCTTATGTACAATTATAGTGTTTCACACCAGAGAAACTATTCGGTATTTATGCATGTGTGACTTATTTATTTCACTTAAGAGTATAAGCTCAATATGCATCCAATTTCCTATGAATGACTCTAATTTCTCATTCTTTATGGCTGAGAAGATAGAAAAACATTTACTTTTAAGAATAATAAAAGCCCAAAGGTCAATGGTTTTCTAAGTACTCTCCACTGTCTCAGGGATGAGTACAAAGAACCCAGGCACAGGAAAGGGCTTCTTGTCTCATCTGTTCTACTTATCTATACAGTGAGACATTCACTGAAAGCAGAAATCTTAGGACTATAGCATTCATGTGAAATCCAGACACTAGATAATATAATTTGGGAGGTATAACAGAACAGAAGGGGCCCATAAGCTAAGAAAACAAAATAGAATTATCCCATCCCTTTATGCTTTCTTGGTAAGAGGAAGCCTCACATAATGGGCCCACCCAATTTAACATGCTTCATGGATAAGGACGGTGATACCCAAAAGTTCAGAGGCTTCTCCTGGTAAGACAGTTAAAATTAAAAAAAAAGATGGTCCAGGTCTCCTAACATCACACGAAGAACTCTTTTTTCTACCCTAAACTGTTTCATGAAGACTGAGATAATTTTTCATAGATATAAAGGTGCTAAGATTTGTCTTAAAAGTGTTTTGAAAATACATTGATTTCTGAATTAAAACTACATGTACAAAAATTGAAGATAATTTTCATAACAGCTAAAATACCCCTTTTTTCTTTTCACATTAATATATCACACTATGAGATTACATGAAATAACATCATTCTGAAAACTGAATCCTTCTTTGCCAGAATTACCACTTTGCCAAGCTCTGCTGAATTATGTCTCCTATATTAAAACAAAGCAAAACAAAACAAAACAACTTCCTTTGACATAACAACCACATCAATTGCCACATTGCTCTGCCTCCCCTCATTCAAAATTTCCTTAAAAGTATTTAAATGTACTTCATCCAATCTTTCCTCTTGTCTCTCTTGAGTCCATGACTCTCCTAATCATATTATCAAATTTTCTCTTATCAAGACCACCTAGAATTTCTACTTTATTCTACTAAATGTCTAATTCTTAAGTAGGTCTGCCAGCCCACAAAAATTGCAATGGACCCACTGAAGCAAATATTTTAATAACTAAAGCTTAAGTTCTTCATTTGAACATTAAGTTGGCATTTTGGCTTTATTTAATTTAATTTACATGATACAGAGATCAGGTGTAAATTAACAAGGATGATACAAAAACAGAAGCTTAAACACTGAAGAACTATGTGAACATGAATAAATCAGAACATCCTCACAAGTGAGTGAGTCTCAGGTTCACCTCTAGGACATGATGTTAATCAGTTTTTGATTTGTAAGTACATGTTAAATGGGCCTCTTCTCATTAGGTAATTTTCTTTGCTTCCCTATCCCATAAACATGGTACAAATATCTTGGAAACATTTGGGCTGTTACTAATAGGAAGATGATAAAAATCTTCCCTGAATCATCAAGGTTGGGCTGCTTTTGAAGAGTCTGTGAACAATGCTATTGGCCAGGCAGAGGGGCTGTACTCAGATCCTTTGCCTATTGAGACTTTAAAGGAAACACTTTCTTTATCCTAATAGTAAAACTTCAGGGATAAAAAATATGGTGTGCCCTTCATCTGGCTTTACAGTGTGTGTGTGTGTGTGTGTGTGTGTGTGTGTGTGTGTGTGTGTGTGTGTGTGTGTGAATCGACACTACTGAGTCCTGAGAGCTACAACCAGCGCAGCGGTGTTGCTGGGTTATATGTCACATCTGCCACACTGTGAGGGCAGTGCAACAAGGTAAGCAGGCCTCTCCTGCCTTCCACACACCTCTCTGAATCACATAAGCCCATGGGGCATCTTGGATATTGTGATGAGAATGGTGAACTTCAGGAAGGATATCTATGATATTTTTTATTTGTAAAATAATAGTGGATATTGACAGTGGGAAGTTGGATTAATTAGGGCAAAAGAGCAAAACTGAAGTGGCTGACTTTGTTTCTTTTTTTAATGTCTGTAATTCTTTATTGAAATCCCTGCTGTACACGTAAAAACTAAAACCAAGGTTAAAGATGAATAGCACATAGTGGGATCATGACATTAGAATGTAACATACTGGCACTTCTTAGGGAAGTTGTTTTTTAGGGAAGAACCAAGATCAAAAGCACATGGAAGGGTACCCTCAACAATATTTACAATGAAGTAAATAGCTATCAGAATTTTTTCTTTGCTTCTGTGTATGTAGAAGAAGTTAACCTTTTAAGGTATAATAGTCTTTATACCTGTGTAGTACGTATCTATGATATAGCAGAAAAGATAGCACTATGATCATGGCAATAGAGGAAATATATGGTAAAAACTACTAATGATATAAAGTATCATCAATGGTACATGGTGTGTTCAGGGACAGAGTGGGGTCCACCCTGAGTGGATCAGAGAATAGACTGGTGAGACTGGCTATTCCTGTACTCTAAATCAATGGCAAGAGAGAACTGGGAAAGGATGTTCCCGGCAGCCCTGGTGGACTTACTTCCGGAAGCAGTGGGCGGCTGTGAGCAGCCACGTGTTGCTGATGAGGCTGGCTCCACACTGGTGGCCTGACCCGATGAGCTGCAGGCTGGCCTGCCACGGCCACTCCCCATCTGTAGCCGTTTCCCTTCCCTGAACAATCCTCTCAGTAGAGGATGATGCTGGTAATGGCATGTTTGAAGGTGTCATTCTTATTCCACAGCCTGTCACAGAAATTCATGTTAGCGTATCAGAAAAAGGAGGAAGCAATATCCTAATGTGTGTTGGATGGTGCTACTTAGAAAAGCATTGCCCCACCCATTCTCAGCACTCAGCCTCTGAAGTTATTATTTATGGGTGCTGGTGATTGCAGTGAGGCTCAGAAGAAAAGTTTACTAACATCTCAATGGACTCAGTCCAAGACTGACCTCTGTTATAATCATATATAGATGGCTAAAGTAAACCATGAAGTCATAAATGAGTTTAAATACAAGCAGAGAAAATATTAACTGGGAGCACAATAGGTTTGTACAGAGGGAAATGTACATTCAGTTACGCTGAACAAGGGTTCCAACCAAGTTGGGCTTGGGTTTTTGCAACCAGAAATAGTGATGATGGCAGTGTGGCATTCTTTGAAGGAAATAAGCAAGGCTGAGGTGGATCAGAGAGTAGAAATTGACACAACCTGGAGTTAACATAAGTTCTTAAGCACATTGGGAGGTCCAGGTCAGGAGCAAACCTGTCGGCCTGTACCACAAAGCTTGCAGAACTTTCAGGTTCAGCAAATTGCTCCCTCTGGCAGATTCATTTCTCCACAAGCTGGCATGGTAGTGTACCCAAACAGCACATCAATTAAGGATCAGAAAAGGATTTTTTACTTTCTTTTCAATGTTTTTCAGACATTTTGACTTTTCCTTCATCAATAAACAGATAATTTACTGAGTATCAAAATGTATAGTTCCTCTGCTAAATGCTTTGGATACATTTATATATTGTATCAGTTTCTAAATAAGGAAACTAAGCCTTGGAGAAGGAACACAGATTGTCAGAGGTCCCCAGCTGGTGAGAGAAGAGGGGGACATAAAATGAGCATCTACACCCACGCCAGCCAAGTCCTTAGTAATGAGAGGGGGCTCAGCCTCGAATGTAGGGCAGGATTTGCCTTTGATATCACTAAACAGAATCATTTTCAATCTTAAATCAATGAACTTCTCTTCATCTTATAAATTTTGAAATTCTAGTTTAGAAAAAATTTCTTATCCCCTTATCTGAAATCCTTGATAAATTAGACTTTAAATTTTCCTTTGAAAAGATTTGAAAATGTCCTTACAACATTTTAATAGGCACATGTTTGTCCATAAAGACCCCAAATATGCTTGGGTGTAGGGAGAAAGGGGTTGTCAAAGAGGTATAAAATATACAAATCAGATATTTCAATAAAATGCAAGAAAACAAAAAATTTAAAAAGAAAAATCATAACTTCTTACCAGTTAAAAGTACTCCCCTGAATTGGAAGAGGATGTTAAAAAAGAAATATTTAAATTAATATAATATTTAGAATATTGTATAATTTAAAACCATATTTTATAGGTTATTAAAGATAATTATGTTTGTCATGGATTTGTAAATGTAATAATTTAGATACTAAAAATAATAAAACATATAAGGACTAGTAGTTTGGTTCATGAAAATATAAATGAGCAAAAACGCTTCAAATTGTACTTCTAATTTTTCTGTGTCTATTTTCATTAGTTTATCGTGCACTGGAGAGTTAATTGTTGGTTTTGGAACTTACGACTGTTGAGAAGATTCCTCATCTTTCTGCTGTCAATAGCTAGGATGACAAGACACGAATTAGTTGGCAGAATTATATTTTCCTTTTCTTATGCTATTTTTGTTCAAATTTCAGTACTAGAAATGTTAATTATTGGAAGGTTCCGAATTCTAATTACTTAAAGTACCCATACTGTAAAAGAGAATGGAATTTTTCATAACCAAGTAATATATCAATAATCCTCTACTCTGATTAGATATTTAGCTAAAATTGTAAAATCCAAGAGTATTTTATTTTTTAATTTTGATTAGGAAACAGAAGAGTTTAGAAAATTGCACACCGATTTTTTTTTTCCAAACAGTAAGAGAAGGTTTTGTTGTTCCCTGGATTTCATCAATAGTTCATTACTAATAATTATAGGAGTATTCCAAATAATGGAATGTTGCAAAGCACAGTTGTCAGGGTTGGCGCTAACAGAAAGTTGGCCACGCCCTACGGTGCAAGTAATCAGGAAGAGAGCCGAGTAAGGACTCCAGGGGGGCTGACGGTGTCACATCCCAGGAAACTCCAGAAGCCAAGCCACTCTCTCAAATTGGAGGGCAAGTTTGTCCTCTGTATTTTTTAAAATTAATTTTATTGGTACATTTAATGTATAAAGTATAATGACATTCATTGTTGGGGTGAATTTTTAAACTGGGAGAATACATCCACCTAATTATTATGGAAGATAAAAGGGATTACAAGTAAAGGCTTCTAAAAAGGCAAATTAAAATAAAACCAAAGACTTACGTGTGAGTCTAAATGATGGCTTGCTTATAGTCAAAGGCAATGGCCTGATCTTCAGACTTTGGTATAAAATCCTTTCAATTCTCTTCTTGATTCGTTCAACGCTATCAGTGGACGGGTATCGAAACATCAGCACCATGAAAATGTTCACACCGTCTTCATTCGGACTGAAAGGCAAAATCCAGGCAAACGATGTCATTTTTCTACTCACAGACTGCTTTTGCAGGAACCAAGTTTCCTGATCGAGGTGGTCTCCCTCTTTACGCTTTGCTCCAAACAGCAAGACTAAGTTTTCTGGGCAGGGGGCTATAACAGTCTCCTCCCTGTTTTTCTGTTCCTCTTCTTTTGGCCCAAGAGTGAATTTATCTCCTCCCCGATAGTTGCTTAGTAATGAATAAGTTAAGCAAGGAAACCATATGCTTTGCTAAGCATAAAGAGTTTGCCTAATTGTGTAATCATATAGGGTGTTCTTATTTTTTTTTTGGTACCGGGGATTGAACTCAGGTCCTTGCGCTTGCAAGGCAGGCCACTGAACCACTGAGCTAAATCCCCGGCCAGTATAGGCTGTTCTTTGAAAACAAAGAACATAGTGACTCCCCGCTGATTTCCCCGTGGGTATTAGTCATTTCCCATAAGTACCCCAGTAATAACCATTAGTAATGAAAAGTTAAAAATAGCACCAATAAAAAGAGAAAGCCTCCCCACCCCTATATAATCATGCCTTGAAAGTGGGTTGGGGCCTTCAGTTGGAAGCCGCTGTGACGGTGCCACTGGAGGTCCAGGCTCGAGTTTGCCAGGCTCTAGCCTGCAATAAACTCCTCATGTAATTACATCAGACTCGACTCCTTGGTGGTCTTTGGTGATATCGCGATCTGGGCACGACACTTTCACCTATTAGGACTTGTTACATTTAAAAAAACGTGTGGATGATATTGTGCACCAAGATTTTAAAATCATCTGCTGATAAAGGAGTTGGAATGAATGTTGGAGGTGTTGGAAGCACTAGAGAAGTAAAGGCAACACGCTAGAAATACTGGATAAGGTATAGGTCTGAAAAAATTATCCTCTGTGATTCCTTAGTTCATAGTTGAAAGGTTTTTGAAGGAGATGTTCATAAATTCATGTTTGATGCCTCGCAAGCACTAAGTCTGGAGTTCGATCCCTACCAAAAAAAAATTCGTGTTTGACATGCACTCACAGTATTTGTTTCTTAAGGCTTTCTGAATAGAAAAGTTGTACCTGAGGTCATTATACTTCAGAGTGATATGCAGAGCAATATTTTTTTATTTATCAAACCCGGTGTCCTTTGTCTCCTAAGCACAGAGCTAGACTTCATTTCTACTTTTCCTTCAAGTTAACTGAAATTCTTTAGTGAATTGTGGCCAATGAGAACTCAGCAGAAAAAAGGTCTCGCCTTTCTAGGTCCGGCCCCTGAAAAACCTCCTATATCAATATCCAGCCTCTTGCTCTTGCCTTGCCTGTCAACCAGAAGCAGAAGTCCTGCAGTGACTCTGCCCACAGCCCACCAGCAACTATCTCTCAGCCTCCACTTCTGAATCTTTGAATAAGTCCTGTCCCATGCACTTGAAATATACCTTGGTTGTATTGAAGCACTGGCATATAGGCATTTGGTGATCAGCTGATAATGAAGCATTAGGGAAAAGGCCTTACAGAGGGAAATAATTTAATTAGTGATTTCAGGGCACCATCTGCACCCTTACTGCAGCTTTTCTCTCTGCTATCGGCGACCTTAACATCAGCTGGCACTTGAGGTCTACTGTGCAAGGAATGGTTAGGTAGCATGACCTTGTTTAAAGTCTGTGAGAAGTCTGCGTTTCCACACATGTTTTCTCAGGACAACTGAACAAGCGTGGTGATTCAATACTTCATCTTAAAATAATTGATTTAAAGTTATAGACTAAGTTTACGTACCTTAATTTGATAACATGAGATTTTATAAATCGACCTCCTCCAGAACGTCGAAATATCCTTGACATCTAATTTAAAAAATAAATACATATTAGTCTTAAGAGAAATATAAGTAATCATTGTCTTATCTAGATGCATGAGACAAAGACAAACTTTTTATTTAGGTACTCACCACATAAACCAGCTTTTTACAGTGATGATACTAAACCTGGGCTCTAATCCTTTCAAGAAAATTATGCAACCTTGCTAAGCCTTTGGAAAATGGGATAACAAGAATCTATGCCTCATATTGTTGTTTGGAGAATGAAATAAGGTTATGTCATATGTTTCACACCTTCTCTGGCATCTGGCAAATTTTTCATAGTGTCAGTTTTAATTATTGTCAAGTGAGTGTGTGATATTTTTAAGGCAGCATCCTTATTTCTAAAACAACCACCTTGCTTGCTGCACTCAGTTTTGAAAGTCCAGCCCACACTGTAACCTGATCTGTGGTGATGCCCTCACTGAGCCATGTGAGGTGCCCTGTGCTGACCGCTGTCCCTTGGCTCTGACTCTGCACTTCTGTCATCATCTCTAAAATCTGGTAAGAGGATGGGGCACACATTTCACAATGATTCAGACCAAAAGCATTTCAGTCCTCAGTTTTCTGGTCTGAACCTTTGGAAGATTCTGAATGTTCATCGAACTGATTTCCTAAAGAGCCCTGATTTCCTACCAGATGCTCAGCTGACTATGAAGGCAGAAGAGTACTGGACAGAGAGTTGGAAGTCAGAAGTTACAAGCATGGTCTCCATGTAGGTACATGAGGTTCTCCTCAGGGATTAGGAAATGTTGCCTGTTCCTCCCTCTCCCTGATTCTTCTAAACCAACAACAACACCAAGTAGATTTCACCTTCTAAATGGCCCATCCACTTTTCTCGCTATGCTTTAAAGTTAGACGTTTCTTAGGCAAAGAAGTAAAAGGAGCAAATAAATATATGAGAAAATGTTCAACATCACTGGTCATTCAAGAGATGCAGATGAGAACAACACTGAGATTCTACCTCACCCCAGAAAGAATGGCTGCCATCAAGAAATCAACCAAAAACAAATGCTGGTGGGGTTGTAGGGAGAAAGGAACTCTTCTCCATTGTTGGTGGGAGTGCAGACTGGTGCAACCACTGTAGAAATCAATATGGAGATACCTCAAAGAATTAGGATTAGAAGTGCCATTTGACCCAGCTATTCCTCTGCTGGGTATCTTCCCAAAAGAATTAAAAGAATCATATCACAGTGATATATGCTCATCCATGTTTATAGTGGCACAACTTGTAACAGCTAAAACTTGGAAACAGCCCAATTGCCCATCAACTGGAAGCTGGATAAAGAACATGTGGTTTTTTAATAAAACGGAGTACTACTCAGCCATAAAGAATGAGAAACTAGAGACATTTACAGCTAAGTGGATGCACATTGAGGCCATACTCTTAGATGAAATTAATGGGCTACACATGTCAATATCAAATAGTTCCTCTGGTGTGAGAAACTAAAGTGTAAATAAGGTTCATATTGTATAATACGGAGAAAAATTCTAAAAGAGTTGTGGAACTGGAAGCGGTAGGGGAAAGGTAACAAAGGAAAAGAAAGAATATGAGTAAAGGAAAAAAATGGAAACAAAGTCTTTGTAAATGGAGGGGTGGAGGGGTGAAGGGAGGGTGGGGGAATGGGGAAAAATTAGAATCAAGATAAATTTTGTAAAGGTACAAGAGCCCAATGATGAATGTAACTATACTGTATACCTAAAATGCACAAATAAACTTAATGGGGGAAAAATAAATAAAATAAGCATCTCAGAAATCCCTATTTTCTGTCATCCCAGTGATTCCTTCATAATTCTAGAATGCAATACTATTCCTGAAATACAAACCTGTGCACATTACACTCCTTGCAACCTGGCTCCCTCAGTGAGAGCACAATAATCTCACCCTTCAGTTGGCCCAGCCTGGCTGCTTTGCCTATACCTTTGAAAGCATAGTCCCCCCCAACTCCTTTTCTCTCTGTGTATTTTTGAACACTTATGTGAACTTGCACAAGCATTAATATACACTCTCCAACATGATTAAGTGCAAGAACAGAGAAATAAAAACAAAATAAAACAAGATCAGCCACTACATTTTATAGGACAATGAACTATTTTCTTAAATGAAACATATTTAATATAAAAATAATGCTTATATCATGGAAAATGAAACTTACATATTAAGAAATTATTAACACGAGTGGATAAAAAATGTGGTTTTTATACATGATGGAGTACTACTCTGTCATTAAAAATTGAGTAATTTGTACGAAAATGGGTGCATCTCAAGAGCATAATGTTAAGTGAAGTAACTCAGTCATACAAGCTTAAATAACACATAATTTCTTTTATATAAAAAAC
>NW_022900947.1:53070838-53245729 GCF_012274545.1 Fukomys damarensis
AAAACAAAAAAAAAACGATAATAGGAAAAAACAGAAAAAAGGTATTGTAATCCAGTGTGGACAATGTAGTTAAAAGAATACCTTGAGCCAAGCAAGGTGGCACACTTCAGTAATCCCAGCATTTAGGAAGCTGAGGCAAGAGGTTTGCTGCAAGTTTGAGGCCAACCTGGGCTTCATAGTGAGTTTAAGGTCAGCTTGAACCACACAGTAAGACCCTTTCTCAAAAAAAACAAAAACAAATACAAAAATAAAACACCAAAGTATACCTTAGTACATGTTTTAGATGTTCATTGGTCTATTAGTCTGGTTTTCAATCAATTAATTTTATAGGGTCCTATAAGATAAATAAATGAATCTGATGCTGAAAAAATAAATGGTTGGTGAAGGGAGAGGGGCAAAGGAGGAAATGAAATGTATTGTTTACATGTACCAGTCCCCTAAGCAAGTGTAATCATTATGTACTGCAAATGTGCACTGAGAAAAGCAAATAAAATTTTTAAAAAGAATCCGTGAGAGAGTTAATAGAGAGTCTGCTTCAAGTTTTACAAGGGCTATGAGAACTTTCCCTCCTTAGACATCTAACTGTGCCTGTAATCATTTTCTGGAAGCTTAATTTATGTTGAATTTTTTCTAGCAGGAACTTAATATATACTATGGTAGTCCAGTCTCTCTTGATGGCTCAAACCTAAGATTTTTACCAATAGTTTATTCCTTTTTAAGAAATATAGTATCAAATCAGATGATAAAAATATTCATTCACTTTAAAATTAGTCTTGGTTCATATTCCAACATTAAAGAACAAAATGTCTAAAGCAATATATGTGCCCCAGCTCTGACCATGCAGCCTGTGGCCCACCCACTTACTGGTTTTGAGCTCCACTGTGTACCTTTCCTCTGGCTCAGAACTGTGTTTAGGTTAAGTCCTTTATAAAGGTCAGCAGTTGCTGAATGCACGAGAGAAAATGCTTTTTAGGGTCCACTGCAAAAACTAAGAAAGGTAAGTTTTGCAGATCTGCTACTGTCCGGGGAATGTGGAACAGAAGAGGGCAAATATACTAAGAAAACATATTCCTTGTCCCTTTCCTCCCAAGCAAGCCAAGCCTGCTGTTAACTCAGAGGGATTTTATTCCTGTGATTTCTACAAATATTCACCATTCAAACCATGCACTTTGATAATTATATACTGTACTTTGACAGCTCACATATTGTCATATCATGCTGCTAGCGAAGATTTCATTTCCATACCTAAACAATACTATAAAATCCTGTGAGGCTGAGGCAGTGCTGTGTTGACCTTGGCCTCTGGATGGATAGCCTTGTACTTAGTAAGCACACAATAATATTTTCATTAAAGATCGGTTCTCTAGTAGTAGTTTGTCCAAAACAACATTGTTTGAAAAATTCTGCTTCTTGATTCCCTTTGTGACCCTTTCCTTTTGCACGTCCTCTTCCCCTTTTGCCATTTATTTATGCAACACAGTTGGTTAGGAGTCTCCTAAGTTTGATCCACTGTGACAGGCACTGGATAAAAAGTATGGAACAGAAAGTTGTAAGCCCTTATCTCGTGTAATAAAGACATACAGAAAAACAAACAAAAAGATATTAATTACCAGAGGCTGTCAGCAGAGTAAAACAATGCAGGAGAGCAGCTGGAGACCAGGCTGGAGAAGGGCTCCCTCAGCAGATGATGTTTAAATGAAATTTGTAGGAAACAGCATAAGAAAACAGGGTCGCAGGGGAATCTTCCAGGTGGAAGAAATAAACTGTCCCAAGACTCTGAAAGAAGGACAGCAAGGGTCAACACAGTGAGCAAAGACAGCGACTAAAGCAGAGAAGTGTTACTAAACGGCACACTGGTGCTTGGAGACTCGGTGAGGAGATCGGGTTTTATTCTAAATATATTTGGTAGTGAGATATGCAATTTAAAGCAAAGGAATAAAAATCTATTTTCAAAAGATCTTTTTTATTTTATTTTTTTGAGACACAGATCTAATTATTAGTTAAGGTTGACCTGGAACTCACTATGTGGCTCAGGCAGGCCTGAAATTTACTGTGGTCCTCTTGCATCAGCTTGCTGGTATTATAGGTGCAGCAGTGCTCCCAGCTCAAAGGAACATTCTGATTGCTCTGTAGCTAGGATGTTAGAGGGCTTCTGAAATGCGAGCAGTGGTAGCTACAACAGCCTACATGAGGAACGATGCAACCAGGTCCCGAATGAAAACGATGAATGCTAGGCAGAAACATGACGTGTGGATGGATCAGACATGAGGATAAAGGAAAGGCACATAGTAGGTGGACAGTGATATCATTTGCTGAGTACGAACAAGCAGGGATGAGAGAATGGGAAAGGAAGTGACTTCCAAGACTGGGATGTAGATGTGATAGCTTTGAGAGCATTAAGAACGTCACATGCAAACATCAGACGCACTGCTGAATGGAAGGGGTGGTTCAGTATTTTACAGATGGTTCCCAGGGAGCTGCACACACCTCTTCCCCACTCACATACGGGAAGCAGAGTTTCATTCTCCAGGCCACTGTGATAATGCTCAGAGATGGACATATGTTCCAACTTTGTCCAACCACAACCTGTTTAATTCTTTAGACATGTCCTTAAGGAACAGTTATGGAAACTTCTTTTTCTGGTTTAGTCACTGACCTAGGAAAATGTAAATATAGACTATCAGCTCTCATATTTGCCATGTGAAGAATTTAAAAATGGAAGAAAACAGCCTGAGGACATTGTTTAATCCCCTAAATGTAGCCATATTTTAGATCCAATGATTCCCTAGTTTTCCCCAATCTTCTCATTATGTTTTTAATGGTGTATCTCCAATTTGCTTGTTAACTGGGTTTCTGTTATTTGCTGCCCAAGTGCACTATTGTGGGAATACAGGATACTGTATCATGTAATGAGCACCCAAAGAAAGAGAAGCAGAATAAAGATCATGCCCTCACCACCCAGAGGCCCAAGACAATGGGATGTAGTGTTTATCTTGCTGCATGTGGAGCAAATGTGCATTTCCTTCTTTATAAATGTCCTAAGAAGCTCAATTCACTTGTGTGATTATGAACTGTGATGAAAGAAGAACCGCAGCACACGTTTATTCTCTACCCATGCTGCACTTAGTGGAGGGGCGTACCTATCCCCTACCTCCTCTAAATCGACTGGTAACAGTTCACACCTGCACTACTCCAAGGCTTGCCCTGGTCTGACCTGAGTACCTCAGTGCCCTGGGACATACAGGGAGCTCTGTTTATGATAAGATAAACAGCCCCACCCTCTGCCTTCTACACAGAGCCACCTCTGTAATGAACTCAGGCTCTGGGGTCCTCTGCACACACCAGGCTGAGGCTGTACTTTTGAAACCATATCATTTTTTAGTTTCTTTCTTTGCTCTTTTCCACGGTTTCTGCTTCCTTACATTTTTTTTTTTTTTGCCTGAAAGTTCTTGGTTAATAAATCACTGGACCAAGAACCTTCAATCATAGATTCATATTTTTGGGATCCAAAAAATACAGGTATAAATTAGTTGGGGCCACAGTGGGCTGTGCGATACATCTATTTCAGTGTTTCCATTGTTCTGGACACTCTGGTATCACACATGCCTCATTTTCAGGTGAGGTTCAGCTATACTAATAAAAAGTAAAACTAGAAAAAATTAGGAAAGACAAAAAGAAAAAATAAAAGTAACATTTGTGTCTCTAAGGGAGTTTTTGTATTACAAGTGTTGTTTCCTTGAAATAAAAAAAGGAAGAAAGAAAAAATTATTTAAGGATGATCCTTCAAACTATTTTGTAGTTTTAGAACACAAAGAACCCCACAGAAAGGGTTTTGGTGGAAGCTGTTGTAGAGACAGATGAGAAAAGACAGGTAGAGAGAAGACAGGATAAAGGCCACATTGAGCTTTATTAAAATCAATAGGAAAACTTACTGAAAGCAGTTTCTTTCTTTATGAGCAAAAGCAGTTTCTGCCCTGACAGGTAGACTCTGCAGTTAGGAGGGAAAAAGATAGCTAGACTTGGGAGTGGTACCACCACAATTACCATCAGCCACCCACAAAATACAAGGCTGATAAGAGACAGCCACTTAAGGACTCTTATTTAATAGGTAAGGCATGCACACACCTATGAATGAATATACACATATATTATGTTCTTACTTTAACATTAGGATAATACCACATCAGATACACACATGAGTACATGTCTCCTTTACTCAGTCATTAAGTAAGCCACCTTTTTAAGCAGCCTATCTCCTTCACTTATTCTTTACAAAGAGACAGGAACAAACCAAATGGCCAGAAGGCCTAGGCGAGGATCAAAGAGAGTCAAGGCAACACATGGGATATAGACAAGTGCCCACTTGGGGGATGGGAAGACACTCATCCCTAATAGAAAGAGCCAGGGATAAAACCTCCTTCAGTGCTTTCAGTTCTGAAGCCCGCTACCAACTTTTGGTAGCTATCTCTCTTTTCCATCTTTTCTCCCCAAACAACCATCCTTTGTTATACTAAACTTTTTTCAGTTCTTTACTGGAGCTGGGTATAGGATCACTGGGACATTCATTTTCAGCAGAACAGTGGCATGGCATGGAGTGACATAGTGTGGCAAATTGTCCACCACTGGACATAACACTATATTGAAACACGAGGTTAGAAAAGTAGAGAGCCAACTTTTGTAATTATTTGACCCTAAGTATGCTCCATGGTGGGTGGGAGTTATGGGAATTTCCCAGTGTTTGACTTGAAAATCATCTGCCTACTCAACTATAACTGCTGTATCATTCATAGTATTAACTTTTTGTATTAGTCTGAACATTTATTTCTATAGTAAAGTCAATGTATCACAGAGGGTATGAAAAACATCAAAACTTCTAATTCTAAATTCTAAATTCTAATTCTAATTCTGATTCTAAATTCTAAATTCAAAACTTCTAAATTCTAAAGAGAAGGGGAAACACAAGTATTCAAGAATATGGAGGTACTGGTATAAAAAACTAATTTTAAAAACTAAGAAATTTTGAAAGAGTAAATTTAACTACAGGTAGATGATGGGATTTTTGGGTCAAGATGTCAGACTTGATTATATGCCTCTCTTTGTTGAAGATCACATTAAAATTAGTTGAACACAAAGATAGAGATAAACCCATAACTCTGACAAAACTAAGATTTCCTTAGTAAATGAGGTTGAGCTCATGTCTTGAATTCAGCCAATTAAAGAAAAATAACTGGCAAAGTAAGGTGGATGAAGCCATACATCAGACCGGAATTTCTTACCCTCAGCATTATCGACATTTTGGGCCAGATGGAAAATTTGTCTTGATGAATTGTAAGATCACTGGTCTTTGGATACCAGATCCATCAACAACCTTCCTCACAGTATGACAACAAAAATGTGTTCTTCCTTGCTTAATGTCTCCTGAAGGATAGAATTGCTCTGATTGAGAACCAATAGACAACACTAAGGGTGGACAGGAATCAGCCAAAGGAAAAAAACTGTCTAGTCTAAAAACAAAAAAAAAAAAACAAACTAAAACAAACAAAATGGAAAAGGCTCAGCACTTAAAAACATCAAGTACAAAAAGAAGAAGAGCTAAGAAAAGAGATTACAAAGGTCAGTCTCTTTTATATACACCATTAAAATTCAGTAAGAAAATATATAATCAATGAAAAGGATGTCTTTGAAAAGTTCCTAATGAATTTTATGTCATAAAATCCAGGAAGATTTAATATCTAGGGAGAATGAAAATTAAAACCTTTCTTAGAAAAATGTACAAATATACATATAAGCATACATATATATATATATATATTTTATTTATTACACATATATTATATATATTATACCTATATGTTTTCTTAGAAAAATATGCCCCACACTAATATATATGCATATATTTTAATTTTTAATTTCAGTAAATGAAACTGAAACATTTCAGTAGACTCTGGTCTTAGTCTAAGCCCTGAGGTCATCATCCCGGTATTTATTTCTATGTCTGTCTATCCATCTGCCAATGTATCCACTCGCCTACCTATCTCTCTATCTAGAAAATGAGATCTAAAGGTGCTACAGTCATTGTTTGCACATGGATATGTACGGTTGAACCCTAGTTTACTGATGGTGATTTTTCTACTCCTTATGCCAGAAAAGATATTATATACAGAGGGTTCTTTTGTACAACCCTGTAATTCTCATAGATTTTCTTAAACAGTTATCTCCCTTTATTCTAAAAATATATCTAACTATGTGCCTATAAAAGATTGCTTTCATTCACACATTTGGTGATGAAACATTTCAATGTGTTGGAACTATGCTAAAGGATTCCCGTGGTTATTTATTGTGGTTCTTCACACACCTTTGCTGATTCAAATAGTGGAATAGTGTCAGCTGGCATTTTCAGCCAGTTACCTCATTATCTTCTTAAGTAAGAAAATACCCTTGCTAAGCAGCAAGCGTTGCACTACAGGTGAAGTTCAAAGGAACTGTAGAAGTCATATTATCATTATTTACAGATGACAAGCTCCTCTACATAGGAGACCCCAAAATTCACCAAAAGCACTTAGAATTAATAACCAAATTCAGAAGTGTAGCAAGATAAATATTAACTCACAAAACTCAAGAGCATTCTTGTACACAAATAATTAACTACTGAGAAAAAATTAGCAAAAAATATCATTAAAAACAGCACCAAGAAAAATTAAATACTTGGGATTAATCTAAATAAAGAAGTAAAACACCTTCTACAATGAAAACTACATTAATCTGAAGAAGGCAATTGAAAAAGACATCTCAAAATGGAAAGATATCCCCTATTCCTGGAAAGGAAAAAAACAGTATAGTGAAAACAGTCATACTTCCAAAACTGATTTACAGATTTAATGGAATCCCGATCAAAATACCAACATTCTTCAAAGAACTGGATAAAACAGACCTAAAACTCATACGGAACAAAGAGAACCAGAATAGCAAAACCCACTGTGAATAATAAGATCAAAGCTGGAGTCATCAAAATCCTGGACTTGAAGTTATTTTAAAAAGCTATAATGATAAAAAATAGCATTTTACCAGAACAAAAACAGATATGTGGTTCAATAGAACAGAAGAGAGGATGCAGAAACAATCCCAGGCGCATTTGATCTACCAAAACTATTGGACCTATCACAAAATGTCCAAAAACAAACACTTTGACCCAGCTAACTCTCTGCTGGTTATCTTGCCAAAAGAATTAAAAGAATCATACCACAGTGATATATGTACATCCATGTTTATAGTGGCACAGTTTGTAATAGCTAAAACTTGGAAACAGCCCAATTGCCCATCAGTTGGAGACTGGATAAAGAAGATGTGGGTTTTCTATAAAATGCAATACTATTCAGGCATAAAGAATGAGAAATTAGGGTCATTCATAGGAAAATGGATGCATATTGAGGTTATACTCTTAAGTAAAATAAATAAGACACACATGTAAATACTGAATAGTTTCTCTTGTGTGAAAAACTAAAAGTGTAAATAAAATCCAAATTGTATAACTGACAATGTGAAAAAGGAAGAAAGGGATTAAAGGAGTAGGGGAAGTGGGAAGGCTAGGGGAAAGGAAATATTGGAAAAGAAAAAATACGAGAAAATGAAAAAATGGAAATAAAACTGCTTTGGCCCACCCAGCTGGTCTGTGACCTTCCCAACTGTGCACCACCAGATCCAGCAAGGAAGACCCCTGGAGATCTCTCCTGCCACCTGCTCGGACCCACCCGGTGGGTCTGTGAACTCCCTGACAGTGCACCACCAGATCCAGCAAGGGAGGTAGCACGCCCTTGAAACAGCCCCACAACCTGACACCCACCCCTGCTCTCAAACCTCCTGATTGAGCCAGTCCTTGGACCCACTCTGCAGAAGCATAGGTGGTCATAAAGGGTATTTTTATGAGCTCCCAACTTTAAACATCTTTAAAGGGCAGGGGAAACCTGTAATAGAACTGAGTGGAATTCAACCCTGGATATTGGGAAACTCAATTTAGGCCTTGTGGCCTGAGGTCAGTCTGAGTCACAGGGACCTACCATTGGCTAGCTGAGATCAGGGGACTTGGCTCTGCACATGTTTGTACATGTGGTATAATATGACAACAGAGACACAGCCTGAAAGAGGCCCTTCAAATTATTTTGTTTTCTTCTTTTCCACATTCCACCCTGCAATTTCTTTCTTTGTTCTGTCCTCTTTCTCCAACTCAGTCTCTTGTTCTACTATATTTCCCTCATCTCCCTTTCTATTCATGCTCCTGCCCTAATTCAGACTTCTTCTTTAATCATTTTTTCTTTATGTTCTTTTCTCTTGTGATTTTACCTCACTCATGGATCCATAGCTTCAAGGGAAGGTGAGCCCCTGTTACTGTTAAGGGGATATATTCTTTTCCTTATTCCTGCACTCCATCTATCCCCTTTGAAGTTAATAGTTTTGTAAAGGTTGTATGGTCATTCTATGTCTGCTGACTTCACTTGAAACCTTCTCCAATTCTTTCATTTATCTACTCCTCTCATCCTAACTCAGTCTAAGCTCCCACCCCAAATGTTAAAGATGCTATGTTGAAAAGTGTATTCACTGCAAACATGTTTTGGGCTGCTTCTTGATACTAATTTAATTCACATGGTTCAAAGGTGATAGATTAATAACTACCACAAGTGGTCAATTTGCAAGCTGTGCTTGATCCTATTGGGCTACTGAATGTATCAATTGGGATAAAGGACTGTGATTGATTTAATGATTTGTTTTCTCTGATATTATGAAAATAAGGATGTTTATGAGATTCAAAAGCTAAAACGCAACTATATCAGGAAGATTTAAGTAATGACCCAGAAATTAAACCAAGGACAACCCCAAAACAAAAATAAAAATGACAAAACACTTAAGCAAGACACAAAGACAGACCTACCGTTCACCAATGGCAAACAGGAGAGCAAATGAGGATGAAAAGTCTGACAGTGAACCAGCAGGACACCCTGGACCCAAACCACAGGAGGTAACAAAACAGATCAATCAGGCACTAGAAAAATTCAAAATAGAAATAATTTCCCAGATAACCACAGAGATGGTAAGCAAAATTGGAAGTCACGATTCGAGACTCTAGAACAAAAACTGACAAAAAAATAGATGAGCTCAAGACCATGATAGAAGCTATGAAGACTCAGCATAAGAAAGAAATGGAAACAATGAGTGCCCAACATAGGAAAGAAGTGGAATCCATAAAACAGATTCAAAATGATATGCAGGAGAATAAAAACTCTATTGAAAGTGTACACAACAGAATAAAAGATTGTGAAGATAGAATTTCAGATATAGAAGACAGAGTTGCAGTCAGTGACCTTGAAAAGAGAGGTCTCTTAAAAACAGTAAGATATCATGAGAAAAGAGAGGTCTCTTAAAAACAGTAGGGGATCATGAGAAATCAACTGCTAGATGATGCAAAGAAAAATAACACAAGACTGATAGGAATTCGTGAAATAGCAGGAGAAAACACAAATGACTTAAAAAAGCTCTTCACAGAATTAATAACTCAAAATTTTCCAGAGGGGAAGAATATGACAATCAGATAAGTGAGGCATATAGGACCCAACTATCCATGACCAAAAAAAATCTACACCTAGACATATAATAATCAAGATCCCAGAAACCCAACAGAAGAACAAAATATTACAAGCAGTAAGAGAAAAGAAACAAATCACATGCACAGAAAAGCCATCAGAATTGCAGCAGATTTTTCAACCTAAACCCTCGAATCAAGGAGAGCCTGGGTGAGGTATTTCAAGTCCTAAAAGAAAACAACCTCCAACCTAGACTGATGTATCCTAAAAAACTCTCTTTCAAAATTAATGTGGAAATAAGATACTTCCATGACAAAGAACACCTGAGAAACTTCATGAACACCAAACCAGCACTACAAGGAATTCTAAACAATATCCTAGAAAAGGATGATGAAGGTCACAACAACATGAGGCCCAACAGACCAAATCAAACAGGCAAGACAAGAAACTAAAAGGAGAGGGGAGAAAAAGTAAAAAGAGTAAACAAAAGGACAGCAACATGACAATAATTAGTCAGAACATATCAGTTATAACCATCAGTGTTAATGGCCTCAATTCACCAATCAAGAGAAATAGACTGCAGAATCCAACAATATGTTGTATACAAGAAACACAACTAGTGTAAAAAAAAAAAAAGCCCATAGATTGAAAGTGAAAGGATGGAGAACAATTCGCCATGCATCAAGAGCCCAGAAAAAAATAGGGGTAGCAATCTTATTCACAGACAAAGTACATTTCAAACCAAAACTCATTAAGAGAGACAAAGAAGGCCACTACATCCTTGTAAAGGGAACAATCCAAGAGGAAGAGATGACAATCATAAACATATATGAACCAAATGTAAATGCCCCCAACTATATAAAACAAATATTAAGTAACATGAAAAATCAAATAAGCCCTAATACAATTGTAGTGGAGGATTTAAATACCCCATTAACACAAATAGACAGATCATCTAGGCAGAAAATCAACAATGAAAATCTAGAACTGAACCAAGCTTTGGAACACATGGATTTAATAGATGTCTATAGAGTGTTCCACCCCACAAAATCAGAATATACATTCTCTTTGGATGCACATGGATCATTCTCCAAGTTAGACCACATATTGGCCCACAAAACAGGTCTGAATAAATGCAAAAGAATTGAAGTTATCCCCTGTATATTATCAGATCATAATGCAATCAAGCTGATGATCAATAGCACAAGAAACTGTAGGAACTTCACAAGCACATGGAAACTGAACAACACTCTCCTGGACAATCAATGGATTACAGAGGAAATTAAAGAAGAAATGAGACAGTTTTTACAAATAAATGAAAATGCCAAGACAACATACAGGAATTTATGGGACACAAAGAAAGCAGTTCTATGTGGAAAATTCATAGCACTGAATGCCCATACTAGGAAAACAGAGTGAGCTCAAATAAACAACCTAATGATGAATGTTAGACTCCTAGAAAAACAAGAGCAAGAAAAACACAAAGCTCGAACAAGAAAGAAAATTATAAAGATTTGAGCAGAAATCAATGCAATGCTAAGAAAATGATACAAAAAATTAATAAAACAGAGTTGTTTTTTTAAAAGAATAAATTTGAAAATCCCTTAGCTAATCTTATCCAAGAAAGAAAAGAAAAGGCTCAGATCCATGCAATCAAGAATGAAAAAGGTGAAGTCACAAGAGATCCAGCAGAAATCCAGAGGATCATTAATGCCTACTTTGAGAACCTGTACTCCAATAAAATGGAAAACACAGAAGAAATGGACAAATTTCTAGATACTTATGAATTACCAAAGTTGAACAAAGAAGATAAAAAACATTTTAAACACCTGAATTATAATCAGTGAAATTGAAAATGTAATTAAAAACTTACCAACAAAGAAAAGCCTGGGTCCTGATAGATTCACTGCTCAATTTTACAAGACATTTAGAGAACTACTGCATTTACTCTTCAAACTTTTCAATGAAATTGAAAGGGAAGCTATACTTCCAAATTCATTCTTGGAAGCAAGCATCACTTTGATTATCTAGCCAGTTAAAGATGCAACTAAAAAAGAGAACTACAGGCCAATCTCCTTAAAGAATATAGATGCAAAATGCCTTAATAAGATACTAGCAAACAGAATACAGAGGATCATCAAGAAGATCATACATCCTGACCATGTCGGATTTGTTCCAGGGATGCAAGGATGGTTCACCATACATAAGTCAATAAATGTAATACAGTATCTTAACGAAGTCATGGACAAAAACCATACAATCCTCTCAATAGATGCAGAAGAAGCATTTGACAAAATTCAACACCCATTCATGATAAAAACCCTGCAAAACATTGGAATAGATGGTCTATATCTCAACTTACTAAAGGCTATCTATGAAAAACGAACAACCAACATCATATTAAATGGCCAAAAACTGAAAACCTTTATGTTAAAATCAGGAGCAAGACAAGATGCCCACTATCACCACTCCTCTTTGATAGAGTTCTGCAAACATTAGCCACAGCAATTAGACTAAGAAAGAAATTAAAGCAATAAAGATAGGAAAGGAAGAATTTAAACTGTCATTATTTGCAGATGATATGATACTCTGCATTGAAGACACAAAAAACTCCACCCAAAGACTTCTAGATTTAATTGACAGGTTCAGTAGAGTAGCTTGATACAAGGTCAACACCCAAAAATCAATAGCCTTCTTATACACAAGTAACAGACTCACTGAGAGAGAAATAAGGGAAAAAATTCCTCTTATAATAGCATCCAAATAAATGAAGTATCTAGGAATCAATCTAACAAAAGAAGCAAAAGATCTCTACATTGAAAACTACAGCACTCTGAAAAAAAGAGATTGAGGAAGATATAAAAAAATGGAAGGATATCCCCTGCTCCTGGGTAGGAAGAATCCACAGTGAAAATGGCTATAATACCAAAACTGCTATACAGATTTCATGCAATGCCAATTGAAATGCCAACACTATATTTCACAGAACTAGAAAAAAGACTCCAAAAGTTCATTTGGAACCATTAAAGACCTAGAATAGCAAAGGCCATCCTAGGCAACAGACACATGGCAGCGGGTATAACAATTCCCAATTTAAAACTATACTATAAAGCCACTGTGGTAAAAACAGCATGGTATTGGCAAAGAAACAGATCTGAGAATCAGTGGAACAGAATAGAAGACACAAAAGCAAATCCAGATGTACTCAGCTACGTCATCTTTGACAGAGGAGCTGACCACCCTCAGTGGAGGAAAGATAACCTCTTCAATAAATGGTGTTGGAAAAACTGGATTTTAACCTGACAAAGATTAAAACTGGACCCTTATCTTTCACAATGCACTAAATTAAAATCCAAGTGGATAAAAGATCTAAATATTAAAATAGAAACACAAAACTTGCTGGAAGATAAGTTAGGCAGAACTCTGGAAGACAGTGGCAAAGGAAAAGACTTTATAAACAAATCCTCAGTAGTACAGGAACTAGCAGAATGAATCAACAAGTGGGATCTCATCTTATTAAAAAGCTTCTGTACTGCAAAAGAAACCATCAGCAGAACTAAGAGGCACCCTACAATGTGGGAAAAATTTTTTACAAAAAAAAATGACAAAGGACTATTATCTAGATTATATAAAGAACTCAAAACAACCAGCTCCCCCAAATATAAAGACCCAATTCTAAAGTGGGCATCTGAAATGAACAGATATTTCTCAGACAAAAAAGTAAAAGAAGTGAGTAAATATATGAAAAAATGCTCCACATCACTGGTCATTCAAGAGATGCAGATGAAAACAACACTGAGATTTCACCTTAACCCTCAAAGAATGGCTGCTATCAAGAAATCAAACAATAACAAATGTTGGTGGGGATGTGGGCAGAAAGGAACCCTCCTCCATTGTTGGTGGGAGTGCAGACTGGTGCAACCACTGTGGAAATCAATATGGAGATACCTCAAAGGGCTTGGACTGGAGGTTCCATTTGACCCAGCCATCCCTTTGCTGGGTATCTTTTCAAATGAACTAAAAGAATCATATCTCAGTGATGTATGCACACCCATGTTTATAGTGGCACAGTGTGTAAGAGCTAAAACTTGGAAACTGCCCATTTGCCCATCAGTTGGAAACTTGATATAGAAGATGTGGTTTTTGTATAAAATGGAATATTACTCAGCCATAAAGTATGAGAAAATAGATTCATTCATAGAAAAATGGATACACATTGAAGATATAATCCTAAGTGAAATAAATAAGTCACACATGTGTAAATACTGAATAGTTTCTCTAGTGTGAACAAACTGTGATAATACATAAGATCCTAATAAGATTACTGACATTGTGAAATGGGAAGAAAGGGGCTAAATGTGTAGGGAAGGTGGGATGGGTAGGGGAAGGGTAATAAGGGAAAAGAAAAAATGTGAGATAATGAAAAGATGGAAATAAAGTGTTTGTAAATGGGGAAGGGAGGAGGTGGTTAAGGGAGGGCAGGGACAATGTGAAAAAATGAGAACCAAGACCTGTCATGTAGAGGTATGAGATCTCAACAATTAATGTAACTGTACTGTATCCCTAAAATGTACCAATAAACTCAATTAAATCTGAAAAAATGGAAATAAAGTCTTTGTTAATAGGGGGGGTTGGCACAAGTGAAAGGAAGGCAGGGGTTTGGGGAAAAAATGAGAACCAAGATCTGTCATGTAAAGGTACAAGATCCCAATAATAAATGTAGCTGCTGTATACTTAAAAAGTACCAATAAACAAAACAAAACAAAACAAAAAAGCTTATGAATAGAAAATAAAACAGGGTGAAAAGAAAATCAACAGAATGAAAAAACAATTTCCAGCTATTCCTCAGGCAATGGACTAATTTCTAGAATATACTGAGAACTAAAAAATCTTAGATTCAAGAAATTAAAAGACCCAATTAAAATGGGCATGTGAAATGAGGAGATACTTCTCAGAAGAAGAAAAAATACAAATGACCAATGAACACATGATGAAATGCTCAGTATGACTGTCCATCGAAAAATGCAAATTAAACACTAAGATTTAGTCCTACCTCAGAAAGGCCATCATTAAGAAATCAATAACAAATGCTTGTGAGGCTGTGGGGTAAAAGGAAACTTTTTGCATTTTTAGTGGAAATGTAAACTAGAACAATCACTATGGAAGTCATCATGGAGATTCCTCAGAAAACTAAAAACAGAAATTCCATTTGATCCAGCTATTTCTCTTTGAGTTATCTTCCCAAAAGAGTTAAAGACATCATATTACAGGGATACATGCATCTTCATATTTATAGAGGCATAATCATAAAAGCTATATCTTATTAGTGGCCTGTATGTCGATCAACAGATGAAGAATATATGCCATTTACACAAAATAGAGTACTACTCTGCCATAGGGGTAAACTTGAGTCATTTACAGGAAAATGGATGTATCTTTCAAGACCCTAATGTTAAGTGAGTTAAGTCAGACACATAAGCTTGAATACAGCATGGTTTCTCTCTTATGATAAACTCAAATTATAAATAGAGAACAAAATAAAAGATAAGAAACCAGGAGATAGATCTTTCTCAAATGGGAAGGGATCAAGAGATGGAGGTGAGGGAGGGAGGGCAGGGATGAAAAAATCAATTCAGATGTGTTATGCACATATGCCAACCCTATGCAAGGAATATAAACATCATGTACAGGGCTGGGGATGTGATTCAGTGGTGCCACACTTGCATGGCAAATACAAGGTCCTGAGTTTGATCCCTGGTACCACAGACAACCCATTATGGACTAAAAAAAAAAAGGAGCAGTAAACTAGGTAAAAACTTAAAGTTAGGCTCAGAATGCAACTTCCTCAGACTTGTGGTATAGAATATTAGCTGTCCTGATCATAAATGGTGATCAAATGACAACTGACTAGAAAACATATTGTGGCCCCCAAATAAGTGAAAAAATTTAACTAAAGATAACTTTTGAGGAAAGCAATTTAAAGGTTTATTAAAATGAATCAAATGAGTTCTAAATAAATGAAGATATCAATTATTTCTACACCAGCCTCTAAATTTGATGCACATTAAATCAAAACCCTATATGAAGAGATATCTTTGTTCATATGTTCCTTAGTATTTTAAAAAATGGACCAAAATAGCCAAAATACATGTGAAAAGAATATGTAAATAGGGAAAGTGAAGAGGGTGATGGGATGGCAGGGGTGTGGGGAAAAAACAAGAACCAAGATATATCATGTAAAGGTACAAGATCCCAGTGATAAATGTAACTGTATTGTTTGCTTGAAATGTACCAATAAACTTAATGGGGGCAGGGATATGTTAATCCTAGGTATTCTCTGTTGAATGGTGGCCTCCCTCCTACTCCAGAAATCTACGAATGTGACCTTATTTTCAAAAAAAGTACTTGGACATACAGCTAAATTAAAGAAAACCACTAGTTTACTAGAGAAGGCTTTGAACCTGATCATAGGGCCTTCATCAGAGTAGAAAAGCACAGACAGAAGAATGTAAAGATGAAGACCAATAAGACAGAGCCTCTGTTTTCATCCAACATTAAGTCAAGAAATGTTGGAGTTGCCACAAGCTAGAATATACAAAGAAGGATCCTTTCCTAGAGCCTTTGATTTCATATTTCTGGCCTCTAGAACTATTAGAGAATAAATTTCTGTTGTCTTTAATCACCTACTTTGCGGTAAACTGCTGTGACAGCTGTAATAAACTAGTGTAACAGATACCAACATTTACTCTCCATCTACAAAGGTGAAAGTATTGTGGTCAGAAGTGACACATGGAAAAGTGAAAGCTGGCTGAGAACAGGAGGAGAGTCAAGCAACATCTCCCAAGGAGAGAGATGGATCAGCTGGGGAGTACTGACTATTCAGTGGCAGTGCTGATAAAACTGCTTAAATAGAGAGGGAAATGAAGTTGAATCTTTAAACAAAAAACGTGCAAATATCAATTCAATATAAGATAAGTCTTATATCTAATAATCCTGCAAGCAAAAAACAAAAATCAGGATTTTTTCTGAAAGATGAGAAAGGATTTATTAGAGAAATATAAAGCACACTGATAAGAAAAGAATGATACTTCAAGTACTTTAAAATTCAGAGCCTCTGTTCACTCAAATTTATTATACAAGGAATAAGAAAGTTATAGATGGAAAATAGACATATAAAGTACATAAAATGTAGAAAGGGCTCATTTCCAGAAAAATGTGATTCTATAAAATGAAAAAAAGAAACAAATATGCAATAAGAAATGGCTCCAAATTGTAAGCATTTATAGAAGATGAAATACAAATGATTATCCATTGATAAGCACATTAATAATCAGTGAAATGAAAATCAAATCCATAAGATGCTGTAATGCATACTCCTGGCATGGCAACACAGAAAAGTCAAATTGATACATTTTAGGAGGACAGAGATGATCATGAGCTCTCTTGTGCTCTTCTAGTGGTGTTGCAAAAGTTTATAAGCACTTTTGAAAATGCTGTTAAAAATCTGCTTGAGTCTGAGCTGGGCTGATGCCTCAGTGAACCTCTACTAACTTTATCACTGGGGGAGGTTCTAGCACATGAGCTAGAACAGGTAAGGATGATCCTGAGTTATGAAAAGTACAGACAGATGTTTGTGAACCATGATATGAGTTAAGAAAATAGTGTATCTCTACTACAGTAGTCTACACACAGGTAAAAATAACTGAACTCTAGTTTTATGTAATAAAAGGGAAAAATCTTGAAGCCACAAGGCTGAGTGAAAAGGTGAAATTGTGGGGATGGAAGGTTATAGGCAGGATAAAATACGACCTCATTAAGCTGTATTAAAGAAATCAATAGGAAATCTTACTAAGGCATTTTTTGCCTCTGCAGTTAAGACTCCAGCAATTACCAAGGCAAAGGTAAAGAAAGAGAAAACCAGACCCAGGGAAGGAGCCAGGCAACATAATTCACATAAGAATTTAACAGAAAGAGTGGTCAGGCAAAACAGGGTGTTGCCAGGAACATGAAAGACCATGGTAACCAGCCTCCATCCTCACTGGATAAAATACAAAGGAGACCAAAGCAGCTACCTAAACACTCTTATTTAATATATAAAAGACACACATACCTCTACATATATCCTTATATGTATATTCTCACTTTAGCATTACTATATACATTGCACCAGATACATACATGTACCCTTTACTTAATTTCTTTTCTTTTTCTTTTATTGATTTTATTGGCACATTTTAGGTATACAATACAGTTACATTCATTATTGGGGTCTTGTACCTTTACATGACAGGTCTTGGTTCTCATTTTTTCCCCTTGTCCCTGCCCCCCCTTCACCCTTCCTCCCCTCCCCAATTACAAACATTTTATTTCCCTTTTTTCATATTTTCCCCTTATTACCTTTCCCCTACCCTTCCCACTTTCGCTACATCTTTAGCCCTTTTCTTCCCATTTCACAATGTCAGTTATCTCATTAGGATCTTATGTACTATTACAGTTTATTCACACCAGAGAAACTATTTGGTATTTACACATGTGACTTATATATTTCACTTAGGAGTATATTTCAATATGTATCCATTTCCGTATGAATGAGTCTAATTTCTCATTCTTTATGGCTGAGTAATTACTCCATTTTATAGAAAAACCACATCTTCTTTATCCAATCTCCAACTGATGGACAAATGGTCTGTTTCCAAGTTTTAGCTATGACAAACTGTGCCGCTATAACCATGGGTGTACATATATCACTCTGGTATGATTTTTTTAACTCGTTTGAAAAGATACCCAGAAGAGGGATGGCTGGGTCAAATGGAACCTCTAGTCCCAGCTCTTTGAGGTATCTCCATGTCCCCTTTACTTAATTTATAATTCTAATCTGTGCTTCTATGAGGCTCCCTCTTCCCACACCTATCCATCACAAAAAGGCAGAAAGGAATCAAATGGCCAGTAAAAATGGAGACAGAGGTGCCTAGGTTAGGATCAAAGAGAGCCAGAGAGCAATCAGATGGAAACCAGTTCCAGGTGTCCCCATTGAAAAATGGGAGAAATCACTCGACCTAAATAAAAGCAGCCCTGGACAAGGGCTTATAGGTATTCACCTTTCCAATGCCTGCTACTCTTTCAGAGTAGCTGTCTGTCCTCTCTCTCTCTCTCTCTCTCTCTCTCTCTCTCTCTCTCTCTTGCTTTTTCCCAAATAACCTGTCTTCCTTTATTTTAAACTCTGTCTTTTTAATTCATTACTGGACTTGAGAGTTTACCATCCTGGTAGCTAAGTGTCCCAGCACAGCAGTGGCATGTCTTAGTGTGGTGTCCACCAGTTATGACAAAGTCACAGAAGGATATACTGTGATTTCATTTGCATAAAACTTAAAAAAAGCAAAATTGGGTAGTACACTACATAGGGAAATATATAGGAGATAAAACTACAATAAATGATTAAATGAAATTCAAAATAGTTTTTAATATCTGAAAAAGAAAGGTGAAAGAACCTACCTTAAACTAGTTCTTAGATTTTTGGGTACTCATTTTATAGTTAATCTTATAAATGAACAAAAGAAAAATTAAATACCAAGTAACATCATTGTGAAATTTCAAAAATTGAAAAAAACTTTTGGTGGCCTGCCTTGCAAGCACAAGGACTTCAGTTCAATCCCTGGTACCCCCCCAAAAAAAAATTGAAAAAAACTATTGAAAATTTGGGTAATAAACTTGGTCACCTAAGAAGAAACAATTTCTCATCAGCCACATCTAGTAAAGCTACAAAAATGAATACATTTTTTAAGAAAAATCATTCTCAATTTAAAGTTTCCCCATCAAAACTACCAGTTGAATGAAATACAGAATAAAGGATTTTCCAACATGAAATAATTCAAGAAATTTACCTCCCATAAGCTTTTAGTTAGGTACTTGAGGATACAATGCGCCATATGTATGAAGGAAAATATACAACTCATAAAGCAGTAGGCCCTGCAGCTGGGGCACAGCTGCCCTCACTCGTTCTACCTCTGTAAAGTGGACCTAGAGCCCAGCAGTGGAAACTATAATGCCTAAAATACCTACATTCAAAGAGTCGCAGAAAAATGCACTCAGAAACATTTGCATTTTCTGTTAAGCTTACCATTCTTTCAATCTGATGACTTTTTTCTATAAACTCTCTTGAGGACTTCATTCCATAATTTTCTTTGTATCTGATGTTTGTGACTTTAAAGGAGGCAAGGTAATAGAACGATTTATCATCTGAAAGGTAGAATAAATGAGAGACAGTTAAATGTAATCAATTATTCATCTCCAGTCATGCTGGATAGGTTACTTACTATAATGTAATATATTTCCATTTAGTACAAAAAGTACTGTAGACACTTTTAAAATATTTTGTAATTTTATCATTGCAGCCAGTCAAAATAATTCAGTTTCCAAAAGAATATTTATATACATATATGTAATGAAAATGATTATGGATATATGAAAACTTTATAGAATTGGCTGTCCAATATACAATGGAAGTGAATATTGAAAGCAATTGCTGAAAGTTATGTAAACATAATGTATTTCCTGAAAGCAATTACTAACCTAGGTATAGCAAGTACACACTGTAATATGTTGCTATACTGAAAAAGCTTTAAATTTTTTCTATACTTCTACTAAGATTATTTAAATAGATGTCTGTATGTATTGCTTCAGCTTTCTTTTTTTCACTTTTAGTGCTCTGCAATGTACTCTTAACCTACCACTAAAACAGCCATTGTTAAGGAAAACAGTTGTAGTACCTACTGTGTATACCTTTTTTGGTTTGTTTCTTTGGTTAAATACTTAATTTTTTTCAGTCTCAACCATGTGCTTAGAAGCCCCAGCTTCAATTTTATGAAGATTTCTAGTTTTATCCCTCCTCTTGGGACATTATGCATTAGTAATGAAAAGCTCTCTTTTTCTTTCTTTGCTCCTCTTTCTCTCTTTCTCCTTTTCTTTCTTTTTTTCTCTTTTTCTTTCTCTCTCTCCCTCCCCCCACTCTCTCTTCTTTCTTTCTCTCTTCCTTCTTTTTTGATACAGGGGATCAAACTACTTATCAGGCAGGTGTGGTGCCACTGAGCTAAATGTCTGTCCCAAATGCTATATTTCTATCCTTAATCTTAGCTTCCTAAGGCATAAATTCTTATCCTTCCAGGGGCCATAATATTTCTAATTCTTTGCCTTTTCTTTTACTCAAATTTCTATTTCTATTTCCAATTCTTTACTCTTCTTTTGCTGTACTTCCTGTGCTTCTGTCTCTGTGGACACTATCCACATGGTCACCCAAGGCTTAGCTTCGTCCTCATTTCCAAGGTCCAACCAATCATCCCAGTCCTTAGTTCCTATAATGCAACCCACTTCATCATGTAAATCTCTGCCCACATTCACAGAGGCTGCATCTTTAATTCAGGTCCTTATTAACCATCCAGCTGATGTTCATTTAAAATAAAATGACATTTTACAAAAGCCCTCTTATATTTAAGAAATGTATCCTCTTCACAATATTAACAGTAATCCAATTCATGCTCTTATTGCTTGCAAAACGTACTAGCTTTCTGTCTAGCATCTTTTCCTCCAAAACAATTTTCCTTCCAATCCATCCTCCAGAGTGGCTTCTATTGTAAATCTGTCAACATCACCTTTCCAATGACCATTTTCGATTGTCCCTGAGACAACTGTCAAAAATTTTACTATGACTCACCAAATATTTTTCTTGTCTCACAGCCTTTCTACATTTTCAGTATATTTTCAACATTCCCCTGAGTGTTAATGTTGAAACTGTGGCAAAATGCCCCTGTCAACATTTAGTATGTTGTTTCTTACCTACTGATTTTGGTTCTGCCACCACTTTCACCTGAAATGACCTTTCCCCCAAACTTCTTAATTCCTAAATCCCGTCTTTGACTTCACCTACAAGCAGGAAAGTCCCTGGACATCCAGGGTGAGAGAGAGACTTCAACACTACCTGTGGAAGTGCTCTGATTTCTAGATATTATTTCAGTTGAATTTTGTGCCTTGAAAAGAAGTGTCGCATCATTTTTAATTTGAAGAGGAGGAAACATTTCATGTAATATTAGTAAGAGAGACTCATACCTTGAGCTTTCAAAAAAGGTAATAAATTAAGAAATAATTATTATAACAGTCCATATTTATGCAGTACAAAACACATCACACCCTGTGATGAATATTCTACTCTTAATTATGTTTTAATTTTAAAACATTTTCAACACTTTAAATACTACATCAGAAACTCAGGAATGAATAGAAAGGCATTTATAAGAGAATAAAAATAATATGTAGTCCTACCACATAGAAGTAACTGGTATTATTACATTATTTTTCTCCTTCTAAAATATTGTTTACTTGGCTGAAATAGATTATCACCAAAATATTTAATCTTCTTTTTTCCGTTTACAAAATGGACCCTAAGCCTTTTTTAATTTTTTTCTTTTTATTGAGTTTATTAGTACATTCTAGGTATTCAGTACAGTTACATTCATTACTGGGATCCTGTACCTTTACATGACAAGCCTTGGTTCAAATTTTTTCCTCCTTGTCCCAGCACTCCCTTCACCCCCTGCTCCCCTCCCCATTTACAAACACTTTGTTTCCATTTGTTAATTTTCTCATATTTTTTCTCTTTCTTTATTCCCTTTCCCCTACCCTTCCAAATTTACCTACACCTTTAGCCCTTTTCTTCCTATTTCACATTGTTAATAATTTCATTAGAATCTTATATATTATTATAGTTTTTAACACCAGAGAAACTATTTGGTATTTACACATGTGTGACTTATTTATTTCACTTAAGAGTATATCTTCAATATGTATCCATTTTCCTATGAATGAATCTAATTATCATTCTTTATGGCTGAGTAGTATTCCATTTTATAGAAAAACCACATCGTGCTTTTCCAGTTTCCAAATGATGGGCAAATGGTCTGTTTCCATGTTTTAGGTATTACAAACTGTGCTGCTATAAACATAGGTGTGCATATGTCACTGTGATATGATTCTTTTAATTGTTTTGGAAAGATACCCAGCAGAACTATGGCTGGGTCAAATGGAACCTCTAGTTTCAGCTTTTTGAGGTATCTCCATATTGATTTCTATAGTGGTTGCACCAGTCTGCACTTCCACCAACAATGGAGAAGGGTTCCTTTCTCCCCACAAGTCCACCAACATTTGTTATTGATTCATTTCCCAATAGCAGCCATACTTTGTGGGGTGAGGTGGAATCTCAGTGTAGTTTTCATCTGCATCTCTCAAATAACCATTGATGTGGAACATTTTTTCATATATTTACTCACTTCTTTTACTTCATTATCTGAGAAATGTCTGTTCATTTTGGATGGCCATTTTTGAATTGGGTCTTTATATTTGGGAGAGCTGATTGTTTTGAGTTCTTTATATATTCTAAATAATAGTCCTTTGTCTGAGTAGCAGCTAGTAAAATTTTTTTCCCACATTGTAGGTTGTCTCTTTCTTCTTTAGATGGTTTCTTTTGCAGTGCAGAAGCTTTTTAATAAGATGAGATCCCAGTTTTTGATTATTTCTGCTAGTTCCCATGCAACTGAGGGTTTGTTCATAAAGTCTTTTCCTATGCCAGTGTCTTCCAGAGTTCTGCCTAACTTATCTTCAAGCAAGTTTAGTGTTTCTGTTTTAATATTTAGATCTTTAATCCACTTGGATTTTAATTTAGTGCATGGTGAGAGATAAAAGTCTAGTTTTAATCTTTGGCAGATTGAGATCCAGTTTTTCCAACACCATTTATTGAAGAGGCTATCTTTCCTCCAGTGGGGATGGTTAGCTCCTTTGTCAAAGGTGAAGTAGCTGAGTCCATCTGGAGTTGTTTTTGTGTCTTCCAGTCTGTTCCACTGATCCTCAGATCTGTTTCTTTGCCAGTACCATGCTGTTTTTATCACAGTGGCTTTGTAGTATAGTTTCAAATTGGGAATTGTTACACCTGGTGCCATGTGACTGTTGCCTATAATGGCTTTTGCTATTCTAAGTCTCTTGTGGTTCCAAATGAATTTTTGGATTCTTTTTTCTAGTTCTGTGAAATATAGGGTTGGAATTTCAATTGGCATTGCATTGAATCTGTATAGCAATTTTGGTAGTACAGCTGTTTACACTATGTTGATTCTTCCTACCCAGGAATATTTTCACTATGTTGATTCTTCCTACCTAGGAGCAGGGGATATCTTTCCATTTTCTTATATCCTATTTGATCTTTTTTTTTCAGAGTGCTAAAGTTTTCAGTATAGAGGTCTTTTGCTTTTTTTGTTAGGTTGATTCCTAGATACTTCATTTTTTATATGCTATTGTGAAAGGAATTGTTGCCCTAATTTCTCTCTCAGTGAGTCTTGTTATTTGTGTACAAGAAGGCTATTGATTTTTGGGTGTTGACCTTGTATCCTGCTACCCTGCTAAAAATGTCAATTAAGTCTAGAAGTCTTTGGGTGGAGTTTTTGTGTCTTCAATGCAGAGTATCATATCATCAGCAAATAATAACAGTTTAAATTCTTCCTTTCCTATCTTTATTGCTTTAATTTCTTTCTCTTGTCTAATTGTCTATGGCTAATGTTTGCAGAACTCTATTGAAGAAGAGTGGTGATAGTGGGCATCCTTGTCTTTTCCTGATTATAATGTAAAGGTTTTCAGTTTTTGGCCATTTAATGTGATGTTGGTGGTTTTTCATAGATAGCCTTTAGTAAGTTGAGATATAGACCATCTATTCCAATGTTTTGCAGGGTTTTTATCATGAATGGGTGTTGAATTTTTTCAAATGCTGGTTCTGCATCTATCAAAAGGATCATGTGGTTTTTGTCCTTGACTTTCTTAAGATAGTGTATTACATTTATTGACTTACGTATGGTGAACCATCCTTGCATCCCTGGAATAAATGCGACTTGGTCAGGATGTATGATCTTCTTGATGATCCTCTGTATTCTGTTTGTTAGTATCTTACTGAGGAATTTTGCAACTATATTCATTAAGAAGATTGGCCTGTAGTTCTCTTTTTTAGTTGCATCTTTCCCCGGTTTCAGAATCAAAGTGATATTTGCTTCCAGGAATGAATTTGGAAGTATAGCTTCCCTTTCAATTTCATTGAAAAGTTTGAAGAGTAAAGGCAGTAGTTCTTCTCTAAATGTCTTGTAAAATTGAGCAGTGAATCTATCAGGACCTGGGCTTTTCTTTGTTGGTAAGTTTTAATTACATTTTCAATTTCACTGATTATAATTCAGGTGTTTAAAATGTTTTTTTATCTTCTCTGTTCAACTTTGGTAATTCATAAGTATCTAGAAATTTGTCCATTTCTTCTGTGTTTTCCATTTTATTGGAGTACAGGTTCTCAAAGTAGGTATTAATGATCCTCTGGATTTCTGCTGGATCTCTTGTGACTTCACCTTTTTCATTCCTGATTGCATGGATCTGAGCCTTTTCTTTCCTTTCTTGGATAAGATTAGCTAAGGGATTTTCAAATTAATTTATTCTTTAAAAAACAACTTTTATTTATTTTTTGTATCATTTTCTTAATTAGCATTGCATTGACTTCTGCTCAAATCTTTATAATTTTCTTTCTTGTTCGAGCTTTGTGTTTTTCTTGCTCTTGTTTTTCTAGGAGTCTAACATTCATCATTAGGTTGTTTATTTGAGCTCACTCTGTTTTCCTAGTATGGGCATTCAGTGCTATGAATTTTCCACATAGAACTGCTTTCTTTGTGTCCCATAAATTCCTGTATGTTGTCTTGGCATTTTCATTTATTTGTAAAAACTGTCTCATTTCTTCTTTAATTTCCTCTGTAATCCATTGATTGTTCAGGAGAGTGTTGTTCAGTTTCCATGTGCTTGTGAAGTTCCTACAGTTTCTTGTGCTATTGATCATCAGCTTGATTGCATTATAATCTGATAATATACAAGGGATAACTTCAATTCTTTTGCATTTATTCAGACCTGTTTTGTGGGCCAATATGTGGTCTAACTTGGAGAATGATCCATGTGCATACAAAGAATGTATATTCTGATTTGTGGGGTGGAACACTCTATAGACATCTATTAAATCCATGTGTTCCAAAGCTTGGTTCAGTTCTAGTTTTTCATTGTTGATTTTCTGCCTAGGTGATCTGTCTATTTGTGTTAATGAGGCATTTAAATCCTCCACTACAATTGTATTAGGGCTTATTTGATTTTTCATGTTACTTAATATTTGTTTTAAATAGTTGGCGACATTTATATTTGGTGCATATGTGTTTATGATTGCCATCTCTTCCTCTTGAACTGTTTCCTTTACAAAGGTGTAGTGGCCTTCTTTGTCTCTCTTAATGAATTTTGGTTTGAAATGTACTTTGTCTGCGAATAAGATTGCTACCCCTGTTTTTTTCTGGGCTCCTGTCATGTGGAAAATTATTCTCCATCCTTTCACTTTCAGTCTACAGGCTTTTTTTTTTTTTTTTGCACTAGGTGTGTTTCTTGTGTACAACATATTGTTGGATTCTGCTTTTTATTCCATTCTGTCAGTCTATTTCTCTTGATTGGTGAATTGAGGCCATTGACACTGATGGTTATAACTGGTATGTTCTGACTAATTATTATCATGTTACTGTCCTTTTGTTTACTCTTTTTACTTTTTCTCCCCTCTCCTTTTAGTTTCTTGCCTTGCCTGTTTGATTTGATCTGTTGGGCCTCATGTTGTTGTGACCGTCATCGTCCTTTTCTAGGATATTGTTTAGAATTCCTTGTTGTGCTGGCTTGGTGTTCATGAAGTTTCTCAGGTGTTCTTTGTCATGGAAGTATCTTATTTCAGCATTAATTTTGAATGACAGTTTTGCAGGATACATCAGTCTAGGTTGGAGGTTGTTTTCTTTTAGGACTTGAAATACCTCTTCCAGGCTCTCCTTGATCTGAGGGTTTAGGTTGAAAAATCTGCTGTGATTCTGATGGCTCTCCTGTGCATGTGTTTTGTTTCTTTTCTCTTACTGCTTGTAATATTTTGTTCTTCTGTTGCGTTTCTGGGATCTTGATTATTATATGTCTAGGTGTAGATTTTTTTTTGGTCATGGCTAGTTGGGGTCCTAATATGCCTCACTTATCTGATTGTCATATTCTTCCCCTCTGTAAAGTTTGGTGTCATTAATTCTGTGAACAGCTTTTTAAATAATTTTTATTTGTATTCTGTTGCATACACTTTCAATGGAGTTTTAATCTCCTGGATATCTGTTGGGCATTCATTGTTTCTATTTCTTTCTTATGCCAGGCCTACCTGGCTTCCATCATGGTCCTGTGCTCATCTAATTTTTGTCAGTCTGTTCTAGAGTCACAAATCATGTCTTTCATTTTGCTCACCACCTCTATGGTTATCTGGGAAATTATATCTCTTTTGAATTTTTCTAGAGCCTGATTGATCTGTTTTATTATATCCTGTGCTGTGAGTTCTGAGTGTTCTGGTGGTTCACTATGGAGCTTTTCATCCCCCTTTGCCATTCTTTTGCCATTGGTGAACTGGAAATCTGTCTTTGTGTCTTGTTTAAGTGTTTTCTCACTTTTATTTTTGCTGTTAGGTTGTCCTTGATTCAATCTCTGGGTCATTAAATCTTCCTGATATCATTTCCTTTTAGCCTCTGATTCTCTAATGACTCACAGACATTTTCATTTTCACAATATCAGAGAAAACATCCCATCAAATCCATCCCTATCCTTTATCCCAATTGATACAATCAGCAACACAATAGGATCAATCAAAATGCACAAATAGACCACTTGTGGTAGTCATTAATCTATCGCTTTTAAACCATGTGCATTAAATTAAAGTCAAGAAGCAGCCCAAAATATGTTCACAGTGAACAAACTCCTCAACATAGCATATTTACCATTTAGGACAGGAGCTTAGACAAAGTTAGGACAAGAAGAGTAGATAAGTAAAAAACTGGAGAGCCACCATCGCTTCCATGCCTGGGAGGTAGACTAGGCCCTGATACACTGTGGGAAGGAGAGCCATGCCTTCTCCCTCCCCAGCCACCATTGCTCCAGTGCCAGGAAAGTAGCCACATGGGTGCCGCCGAACCCCCATAACTCCCCTTACCCCACTCCACCACCCCCACCCCGCACTCTCAGACCTCATGACTGTGCCAGTCTTTGGACCCACTCTGTAGAGGCAGAGGTGGTCATCAAGGGTATTTTTCTGAGTTCCCAACTTTGAACATCTTTAAAGAAAGGGCATGGGAAACCTGTAGTAGAACAGTGTGGATTTCAACCATTCAGAAGATTGGGGAACTCAATCTGGGCCTTGCAGCCTGAGGTCAGTCAGCATCATGGGGTTCAGCCATCAGCTAACTGAGATCAGGGGTCTTGCGTCCTCGCTCTGTCTGAGCCATTAAATAGTAAATATACTATATTGAAATTTTGTTCGCTGGAGATATGTTCTGGACTGCTTCTTTATTTCAATTTAATTCAAATGATTTAAGGGTGATAGACTAGTGACTATCACAGGTGGTCAGTGTCCAAATTGTGCTTGATCTCAATGTGTTGCTGATTGTATCAGTTGGGGTAAAGCATTGTGATTGGTTTGATGAGCTGTTTTTTCTGATGTTATGAAGATGAGAATGTCTGTGGGTCTTTAGAGACACAGAAGCTAGGGCACAACTATATCAGGAAGATTTGGGTGATAACCCAGAGATTAAACCAAGGACAGCACGACAGCAAAAATAAAAATGAGAAAACACTTAAGCAAGATACAAAGACAGACTTCCAATTCAGCAATGGCAAGCAGTAGGGCAAATGAGGATGAAAAGGCGAATAGTGAATCAGCAGGACACCCTGAACTCAAAGCACAGGAAGTAACAAAACAGATCAATCAGGCTCTAGAAAAATTCAACACAGAAATAATTTTGCAGATAACCATAGAGATAGTGAGCAAAATGGAAGTCGTGATTTGAGACTCTAGAGCAGAAACTGACAGAAAAATAGATGAGCTCAGGACCATGATAGAAGCCCTGAAGGCCCAGTTTAAGAAAGAAATGGAAACAATAAACACCCAACATAGGAAAGAAATGGAATACATAAAACAGATTCAAACAGATATCCATTGAAAGTGTAGGCAACAGAATAAAATAATGCAAAGATAGACTCTCAGATATAGAAGATAAGATTGCAGTCAGTGCCCATGAAAAGAGAGGTCTCTTAAAAACAGTAAGGGATCATGAGAAATCGATCCAACAACTCCTAGATGATGCAAAGAAGAATAACATAAGACTGATAGGAATCCATGAAGTAGCAGGAGAAAATAAAAATGACTTTAAAAAGCTGTTCACAGAAGTAATGACAGAAAACTTCCCAGAGGGGAAAAATTTGACATTCAGATAATTGAGGCATATAGGACCCCAACTCACTACAATAAAAAAAAAATCTATACCTAGACATATAATAATCAAGATCCCAGAAATCCAATAGAAGAATAAAATACTACAAGCAGTAAGAGAAAAGAATCAAATCACATGCCAAGGAAAGCCCATCAGAATCACAGCAGACTTTTCAACACAAAATCCTAGGAGCAAGAAGAGCCTCGAGTGGGATATTTCAAGTACTAAAAGAGAACAACCTCCAACCTAGACTGATGTATCCTGCAAAACTTTCTTTCACAATGGATGGGGAAATCAGACACTTCCACGACAAAGAACACCTGAGAAACTACATGAATACCAAACTAGCACTACAAGCAATTCTAAACAAGATCCTAGAAAAAGACAATGAAGGCAACAACACCATGAGGCCCAACAGAGCAAATCAAGTAGGCAAGGCAAGAAACTAAAAGGAGAAGGTGAAAATGTGAAAAGAGTCAACAAAAGGCCAATAACATGTCAATAATAAGTCAATACATATCAGTTATAATCATCAATGTAAATGGCCTCAACTCACCAATCAAGAGAAATAAACTGGCAAAATGGAATAAGAAGCAAAATCCAACAATATGTTATATACAAGAAACACACCTAGTGCAAAAAGAAGCCCATAGACTAAAAGTGAAAGGATAGAAAACAGTTCTCCATGTTACAGGCACCCAGAAAAAAGCAGGGGTAGCAATCTTATTTGCAGACAAAACAAATTTCAAACCAAAACTGATTCTAGTATTATTTATGTAGGATGGTACTGTATCATACCTCTGTGAATGTAAAATATGTTGTACCTGCTTTATGATACATAGTAATGACTGTGCTTTATTGGAGCTATATTTAATGATATTACTCTAGAATGTTCTCTTTCCAGATGATGATTAAGATGCTAATAAAAAAATGGTGCCAGGTACCACAACAGCAACAGAACTTTGCTGTTTTCTGGATATTATTCTTTTCTTTTTTTGTTTGTTTGTTTAATGGAATGTGCTAAATGTCTATAATTTTGTTCAGATGACTGCAGAACCTGGAAAAGCTGTTGCTGCTATCGATGCATAACATACTGGTATTATTAGTCTCTCTCTATATATATATATAAATTGAATTTTGGGAAACTTTAACGGTGCTGTCAACTTTGGAAAAAGTTATCCCAATTTACTGTGTTGAGTTGGCATTGTACAGAAATGGACAGCCATATTGGTCTAGAAATGTTAATTTTTTAAATTTTTATTTTGTATTTGTATTTTTCTTTTTTTTCTTTTTTTTTTTTTATTGAGTTTATTGGTACATTTAGGGATACAGTACAGTTACATTCATTGTTGGGATGTATTTGTATTTTTCTATTTGTACAGGGGTAATGCATTGTACTAAATATGTAAGGTCATATATACATGGGTTTGATTACAGAAACTAAAAAAGTATTCACCAAATAATGAAAAAAAGAATAAGATAAGACTACAAGAGCAAGAAGCAATTTAAATGTGTTAAGGGACCATTTTCATCTTCAGAATTAAAGATTATCTTAATCTTACATCATTGCCTTTTCTCTTTTTCTTTCCTGTTTAGTTTTATTTTAGGATTCCCTATTTTTAATGTTCATACAGAGATTTCTTTAACTGAAATATCAAATAGTTTCTCTGCTGTGAAAAACTATAGTATCCAGGATCCTAATGAGATAATTAATAATGTGAAATAGGAAGTAAAGGGCTAAAGGTGTAGGGAAAGTGGGAAGGATGGGGGAAAGGTAATAAGGGAGAGGAAAAAAATATGAGAAACTGAAAAAAATGGAAAGAAAGTGCTTGTAAATGGGGGGGAGGGGATGAAGGGAGGGCAGGGGTAAGGGGAAAATGAGAATCAAGACCTATTATGTAAAGGTACAGGATCCCAATGATGAATGTAACTGTATTGTATACCTAGATTATACCAATAAACTCAATAAAAAGAAAAAAAAAAAGACTGACCTCAGGCCACAAGGCCCAAATTGAGCTCCCCGATCTCCTGCAGGGTTGAATTCCAGACAGTTCTACCACAGGTTTCCCCACCCTTTCTTTAAAGATGTTCAAATTTGGGAGCTCAGAAAATTACCCTTTATAACCAGCTATGCCTCTGCACAGTGGGTCCAAGGACTGGCACAATCAGGAGGTCTGGGAGGGGGAAGCACTTATTTTCTATCCTAAAAGGATAGATAAGTTGAGAAAGATGTATCAGAGATGAAATTTCACATCAACAGTTTATGTTCCATTTTTTGATTTTGATTGTTTTTGCTTTTCAGATTGAAGCTTAATTCTTTCTTGGTGGATGAGTAGATAGCTAACAGACACAAGGTGCCATGTTTTCACGGCTATATACATTATTGGCATTATTAAATGTATGTGCTTAAACTACTCTTCAATGTATATTTTGAATATGTGACAAGATTTCACAATTTAAATTCTATTGCAAAAAGACTAAAATTAAGTTTTATTCTGAATGACAGAGGCACTTTATTTATTATCACACATGAGTGTCAATATTATTTTTAATCTTTCCCAGTTGGGTAAAAACAATCATTAGAATGATGTAGAAGTAAAAGTGATTTTAATACTTTATGCTCTTGGAAGCTCTAAATGTAAGTTAGATATGATACAATGATTATTTTAGTTATAATAATTATAGTAATAACATTTTTACTAAATAATGCCTATCTTGATTGATCTTTCATAAAATGAAAAAATGATACTTCTATTTACTGAGTCTTTATTATATGGTTGTTTTGTCTACCAATGGAAAAATTGAATGGTAAAGGTGCATCTTTTATAACCTAAACTCTAAAGCCACTATGAAAATACAATTTAATAATTGCAAATATTTGAGAGAGATTGCTATATCCCATGCACTGGGCTAAATACTAGTGGATCATTCATTCACTTTAATCTTCACAACAAATTTCTGAAGAATAAATGAAATGACACTTCTTTACATGGGAGTACTTTAGCTTAGAGAAGGAGAAAGGAACATGTCCCACATCAAATAAAAAAACTTCAGAAAATTGGGTTTTCCTTTAAAAATTTCCTTTAAAATTTCATGCAACTCTGTAAAGCAGATTCACCATTACCACATTTAAAGATATAATAATTAATCCTAAATAATTTTCCCAATTAATCTATATCATCAAAGTGTTTGTTGAAAATATATAATTTAGTATACAGTTCTAGTAACTAAAAAGAAAAACAAAGCAACAACAAAAATCTAAAGTAACCTGAAAAAAGCAGACAAACTTTAAATTCAATGTTTGACTTTTTCTAGATGATGCCACATCTCTGTGAACTGTGGTGCTGATGGTGATTTTACTCATTAAACTTAATAGATCCTTGTGCAGTTATAAAGGTATTACAATTAAATGCACTGATAGGCATATATAATATAGTTAGGAATATATTATAATTAAATGTGCACATATGTATATACCCTATTTTTTACTAACAGAAGCTATTTTAATATGTAACTGATGATGGATAGATATATATTCACAAAGAACTCAAACTCAGCAAAGACAGAGGAGTCAATAAAAATGACCAAAATCTCAGGCACTTTGCAATAACAAGAAGTCCAAATGACTAAGTGAAACACAAATGAGTCCTCAAAAAGATTGGGTATATACAAATTAAAATCACAGTATTAACACTATAACCTACAGGAAATTAGCAAATACAAAAAGGCAAGCAAATGCTTAAAGATGATATGGAGTAAAGGGTGTCATAATATGGTATTAAAGAAAACAGTGTCATATTATCCATAAAGCCTTTTTTTGTTTGTTTTTTTGAGGCAGGGTCTCACTACATAATTGAGACTGACCTGGAACTCACTATGCACCCCAGGCTGGTCTTGAACTCACAGTGATCCTCCTGCCTCAGACTCCTGGGTGCTGGAATTATAGGCATGCACCACCACGCCTATCCATAAAGATTTTTTTAAAGCATATGTGCAATGATTTGGCAATTAATTCTATAACTACATGCTCCCTAGGCAAAGTCATGATACATGCATAAGAAAAGTCATAGTGTTATAACTTTAAGTTCTAAAACCTGAAACAACATAAACGTCCATAAATGCTTGCATAGATAAGTAAACTATGTGTCTTAGTTACTTTTTCATTGCTGAAATAAAATACATGATTCTTACAAGTTAAAAGGACAAAAGGCTTATTTTAGTTCAGTTTGTAGAGGTTTCAGTACATAGTTAGCTTGCACCAAGGTAGGGCAGCATAGCAGATTGGCATCACAGTGGGGAAACAGTCCATGGCAGGGCAGAAAGGAGGCAGCAAGCAGCAAGCAGTGAGCCTTTGGGATTCTTATTCTATCCAGGCTACAGGCCTACTGGATGGTGCCATCCACACATTGGGCAAGCCTTCTCATTATCCACACCCAGAACTACACTAAGCCAATCCATGGATAATTTAGTTATCACACATTCTTAATCCACATTTACACATTCTACATCAAACTACTTCCAAAAAGCCCCACCTCTGAGTGTGCATAAGGCTTTGGGGTATAACACTATGGAATATTTAAGACAATGGATTCCTAGCTAATAATAAAAATAAATGTATTAATATTGTGTACAACAGGGTGGACAACTCTTGCAACAATTTTCAGTAGGAGCAAACTTCAAAAATGTTAAATGCTGTCACATTTATTTTAAGCCCTAGTAAGATATCATTTTTTAAAATTTTTATTTCTTTGATAAAGTAAAAAATGAGAATCCAGATAAAAATCCTGAGTGTAATTACACAGCAGTATATCAGTCTTTGGATCATGTTGAGGGATAAAATTTAGAGATACGAATTCTACAAAGCACTGTCATGGTCTGGGTGCTTTTTGTTTCTCCAGGGTTTATGGGTTGGAAGCTTGGTCTCCACTTAGGCTGAGTGGAATGTGATTATAGCATTGGGGGCACTGCCTCAGAAAGGACTCATGTTAAGACTGGTTCCTTCAAGCTCTCTGACTTCCTATATCATCATGTGATCTCTTCCACACATGTTCCTGATATGATGACGTTCACTGTATTGTGACCCAGCAAAGGGGACCCTCACCAGGTGCAATCCAGTGGAGCTGTCCCATTTTTTGTCTTTCTGCCCCTAAACCATGAGCTTCATAAGCAGCCAGCATCATGCATTTTGTTACAGAGAAATGGAAAATGACAAGTACTTAGTAGTCAGTAGCATAGATACTATTTCTTAAAACACAGTTAGCACAAAAATGTTTCAAGTCACAACTATAAAACTTGAGAAATAGAAAAGTAAGTCCCCACCATGCAGAAGTTGATTTGGTACTAATGGCTAGATTTTGGATATTCTTTAGCACATCAGACATAGACATCAGACATAGCCACTCTGTCTCCATATTAGGTCAAGACAAAATCAGACCATTCTATGAGATGTCTGAATTCAAAGACATGAACATTATTCAAAACAACATAATAAAGCAAAACAAAAGGAAACGTATCCTTGCCAATATGTGACAGCTGCTTCTTTGTGTATTTGCAGCATTAGTCTCTCTTTATCCAGATCGTGTAGCTGAGATTTATTAAGCTACCTAGTCACAGCATTATTCCAGCAGTTTGATGGCATCTAATCCAGAGAAAATGAGTTCCTTCAACTCTCCCCAAATCACCCAAGGCAAGGCAAAGTCTTAGAGTGCATCCCTTTTTCATAATTTCATGGTAAGGAGCCCTGGGGTTCTCACAGTTTATGCTCTTCTTTCTAAGCAGTAAAAATCCCAAGCACAGATACATTCCTCATTCTCTGGCTGGAAGAAATTGATTAATGAAGCCTATTCTACGTTACTGAATTATTCTACTATTGCTTATTTTAAAATCTATATTTGAGTATTGAAAATAGGTCAGAATTTTGATATAGTTAAAGATGATCATTTGTAATTATTCAAATATTCAGAATTATGACTACTCTGTGAAATACACTTCAGTCTTGCTGATATAATTTTAATAACTTGTGTCTACTAAAACACTTATTTTATTGTGAATACTTCATATCTTGAATTTTTTCTACTCATCTTTCCTTAGATTTATTTATATTTTTAAAAACAATATTTTAAAAATAAATTTTTCTTCTCATTATACTATTACAATGTGCTTTCTTTCATTTCTTTATATTATTAAAATGTGTATGTTCCTTTTGAAACTGAATTTATCATCTTAGATGCCTCTATCTTATCCCCTTCTATTTGTTTATCCTTTTTTAAGGTCTACTTTCTTCTTTCTTTTACTAAACACCTATCTCTACTCAGGCTACTCTTCAATATCCTCATGGGCTGGCCTACTGATAGCTCTCTCAAATCCTGAGTGTGTACCTACCTCAGATAGGTCTCTTATTGCTGTTCAGTGGCTTAAACCTACACAAATTTATTCATGTCCCATCCTGAATGTTAAAATCTGAAGTCAGTTTTATTGGGCTAACATCAGTGTGTTGGCAGAGCTGATTCTTTATGGAGCCTTGGCAGGGGAATCTGTTTCTTTCCTCTTTTCTAGCAACTGCCCTTGTCCCTTGGCTCATGGACCCATACCACATTTTCCTCATCCCTCCTTTAAGTCATCACACTGCCTTATTCCTTTGACCACATTTCCTCTTCTATGAGGATCCTTGTAGTTATATTTACAGCTCATCCAGAAAATTCACAATATTATTCTAATCCCAGGATTCTTAATTGTGTTTAGAATGCCCCTTTTGCTGGATAAGATAATGCCCAGGTTCTAAAAACTAGAACATGGAGATCTTTGGGTGAGGATGAGGCATCATTCAGCCTATTGTAATCTCTATGACAGTTTTTTAAACAATTTTTTGCCATTTTAAAAATTATTTCCTCACTTTAAACACCTGCAGGATTGGTAGTGCAGGACATTTTAAGCACAAAACTACTTCATTAGTTTATAAATCAAAGAAAATATTAATAAGAAAAAATTTCAGAGGACAATTTGATTTATGTTTTTATATTTTATGAGACTCTAAGAAATGGATATTTATTGAAGTGGGTAAGAAGGTAAGCTGAACATGTTGGACAATATTTCATTTCTTCCTCAGAGGTATTCCAAGAATAGTTTACCATTCACTGAAATGAATCTCTAAAATTTTAGGTAAAGATTTACCTCATCTGTGAGTATAAACACACAAGTCACAGCAAGGGCAAATGAATCTTAGTTTGTCAATGGGCTTATTTGTGGTTCTGACTGCTCACTTTTCCATAAAATTATAAATAAATTCTCAATGTTTCCATCTTCTCTGGTCATAAAACAATCTGATTTTTCTTCAAAAGAAATGCTTCATTTTTAGCCTGTTATAGGCATTTTTTCAGGTAAATCTTTTAATATCCTGAGCATTTCTTGAGCAAACTCATTAATATAATGAATCTGAGAAAAATATATTAAGCAAATCACAAGATGCCATTTATCTTTATTTTAAAGGTAATTTTTTTCATTCTTTCCTTTTTAAATCATGTTTTCTTTTTTTTAATGGTTGCTTTTTATTATTTTTTTGGAATGAACAGATTTGTAATCATCCCACTCAAAGAAAGACTTTATCTTTGCTAGAATTTGAAAATATTTATCTTCCCAGGGTAAAATATCCCTTGCTTCACAATCATGCCATGTTCAAGGCATCACATTTCTGTAAGCATATACATTTTTGAACAATTATTTTCAAGGACGTAAATCATATTTTCTTAGATGGATCTGCCAATGTATGTATATTTCAAGCCTTACTGGGTGCAAGTATGTAACACAGAGTTCACAGTAGGAGCAACCTATAATTAAACATCAATAAAAGATTAGTAATTAAAACATTAGTATCATGTGAATGTTACATTTTGCTAACAGAGAATTTCAAGATTCTCAGTCATGGAGTACTGAGGCAACAGAAGTATGATGTGGGTACTTACCCTCAACGACAAAATGAGTAACAATGCCAATGGCAATTCCTATGACTGCTACGATTGCTAAGGTAAAAAGTGCAAGCCTTATAGGGTCCCAAAATTGCTGTCTTCTTTGATAATCAACTCGTGGATATTCAGCTTCTGACAATTCAACTGGTCTGTGACAAAAAAAGAATATAGTAAGACAACAAAAAACAACCTATCTATGATTCTACTTATGTCCACTTGCTATGCTCTTTCATGAAAATTATTTATTTGATTTTATTGATTTTTTTGTCTTTTTGTTAAGTTATTGGAACTATTTAGATACACACAATGATCACATTCATCATGGGAAATTTGTACCTGTACATATCTTGATTCTTTTTTTTCCCCATTGCCCTCCCCTCCTTTTAAGACTATGTTTCTCCAGGAAGGGGAAGTGAAAGGCATAGGGGAAAGGAAAGAAGGGAAAGGAATAAATATGAGAAAAGGAAAAAATGGAAACAAAGACTTTTTAAAGAGGGAGGGGTTGCAGGGGTTGAAAGGAGGGCAGGGGAATGAGAAAAACACTAAGAGCCAAGATATATCATGTAAACATACAAATTCCTAATAATGAATGTCATTGTATTGCATACCTAAAATGCACCAATAAACTTAATGAATAAAAAGGATTATCTTTATATAACTTTAAACTTGCCATTTATTTAGTTTATTCTCTGAATCCTCAAATAGGATTCAATACTGGGATATTTTGCAAGTGAGACGTTTTATAAAAGTTTGTCTATTTTACATTTATTTAATAAATATGTACGGTAAACTTTCAATAAATGTAGTGATGGAAAATCATTAAAACAGTAACTATCATATCAAAATAATGTTTCAGAAACTGTTCTAGTTTCCAAGAGGTGTAAAGATTTTAAGACATATTCTTATCTTTAGGATGCTTGCACTTTGAAAAAGGAAAAAGACATGGAAAAAAGTAGTTAAAATAAAATATGAATCCTATTATAATAAGTTTGTACAGGAGATAACATTTAATTTTTAAAGGGCTGTGTCAGCTAATTTTTTTAAGAAGGAAGTACTATTAAAACTTTGAGGAAAAATGATCTACTAGGTGAAAAAAAAAGAACAGAGAAAGTCATATGAGGGGAACAAAGAAAAAGGTAGGAATGTAAAACTAAGCGTTTCTTACTAATAATTACTACTGGAAATAAACACATAAATAAAACAAGGCTTTTTTTCATTTTTGCCCTTTTTGGCCTACAAATTATTTCTAGGTTGTAAAATCTTTCTCAGCATTGCAAAAGTGGAAGCGGAAAAGACAGAGTAAGGTGGCTGGAATGAGCTCATAAGAAGGTTCCTTACCCAAAAAGAAGAGTTGGAAATTTACCCTGAAGCATCTGAAGAGTGAATCAGATTGCATCCAGATAGCAACTTTAATTAATGCCACAGGTGTAAAGGAGGATGGGATTAGACAAGAAGACAGACAGGTAGGAAGGTTAGAGGTCATACTGATGCCCAGGAAAGACACGGAGGCCTGAATTGAGGCTGTGGAATGGTGGAGGCAGTAACTAATCCTGGAGCACTGCTGAGTGATTGACTAGGTTTGAAACAAGAAAAGGACTAGTGGTTCAAGCATTTAGAAGTCCAGGCAAGTGGTTGTAAAAGGTGAAGAAGATTAAAAGAACAAATCCAGAGTAGATGTCAATGTTGTAAATAAAGGGCAACTTGCTGTCATAACAGGAATCTAAGCAAAAAATCTATTTTACCCTCTTCCATCTGACTCATTTTATTTTAATTTTGTCACCAATGCTTGCTTACATAGTTCTAAGAAAAGCAGCTGTGAAGGTTGAAGCCACACAATTCAGAAAAAAAGTTACTAATGTTCCCATGTATAGTGCCTTCCTTCTCATCCAAAATAAAAATCTACTTCCAAGATGCATGGCAGTGAGTATTCTTATTTATTTTGTGGAAATTCTGAGTTATTGTAACTCATTTTTGTGGTCACTCTTTATTTCTCTCTTTGGCTGATTTTATTGTTGCAACCTGAGTTCTTCAAAAGGTAAGAAATGATGAGAATGAAATTGTATCAGATGTATGAGGTGAAAACCAAGTGTGGCATTGTAATTGCATTGTCAGTGTAAAGGACACTGTTGTATTTCCTGGTTACAGGCATATTTATTTGTAAAATGGGTACCAGCTGTTGCAATCTGATATAATTAGAATGCTGGTTTTGTCTCAGGTGGAAGTTGAAGTAAATTTTACCAAATATCCATTTTTTTTTTGTTTTGAAATGTAAATGGCAACAACAGTATGCAGAAACTATACAAATACAAAGGAAGTGGTGTTTACCCTAACTGGGAAAGAAAATTTTGTTTAAAAAAACAAAACAGAGCAGCACAGTTGACAAGTGGAAGGTGAAGCCCCGAGGAGCTGTTCTACTACTCCAACTCCATGGTCCTAGGCTTACAAACAGTGCAGGCTGTGCTGCAGTGGAGCTGCATGGGCACCTGCAACAGTGCTCTCCCCACTCCTGCCTCTGACCTCTAGACTGCACCAGTACCCAGATCCATAGCTCAGAGGCACAGGGAGTTATAAAGGCCATTGTCCTGGGCTCCAGAAGATAGAGCAGAAGTGAACAACAGAAAGAGGGCCCCTCTCAGGCTCCATGATGACTGAAGCCCACTGTAAAAGTGAAGAGAGTCTTTGCAATAAAGGCACACCAGACTATGGTAGGTGGTAAGTTGGAGGAATCACTACTTCCTATCAGAACCTGGACTATCTTCAGGGGAAGGGCAGCTGGAACTTGCAGCAGAACCTTGCAGAGCTCAACCCTGCAGGAGGTCAGGGAGCTCAACTTGGGCCTTGCAGCCATAAATTAGCCTGAATCTCAGGGGTCCACTGCTGGCTTGCTGACACTAACTGACTGAGACCTACACACTGCTGCCCACATTGTCTATTGTGACAGCAGAGACATACACTGACAGAGGCTCTTTATTTTTATTTTTAAAATTATTTTTTCTTTTTCTCTTATTTTCAATTTTTTTCTTCTCTTGAAATTTTTTCTCTCTTCATTTTTCTGTTCTGTTACTCACTCTTTTGCTCTCCAACATTTGTCATCTCTCTTTTTGTTCCTGTACCTGCCCTAAATTGGATTTCTTCTTTCCTTTTTTCTTCTCTCCTTTTCCTTCTCTCAACTGTCATTAGTTCCAAAGAAAAATGAATACAGTTTCTAGCTTCCCTATTGCTGTTAGGTTGTTCTGTCTTTTTATCTTGTCTTCAATAGTTTCCTAGTTTGCATGATCTTCCTGTGTCCTGTGGCCTCACATCTAACTTTACCTTCTACCTAACCTTCTACATATTTATCCCTCTCTCCCCAACTCCTTCTAATTCCCCATCCTGAAGGGTAAAGTTGCTATATTGAGAGTTCATTCAGTATAAACATATTTTAGGCTGGTCCTCAATTTTGATTTAATTCACATGGTTAAAGATAATTGACTAATAACTACCATAAATTGTCATTTTCTAAGCTGAGCTTGAGGCTATTGTGTTGCTGATTGTATCACTTGGGCTAAGGTGTTGTGATTGATCTAATCAGTTGTCCTTCCTGTTATTATGAAATGACAGTGTCTCAGAGTCATAAGAGACTCAAAACCTAAAGACCAGCTATATCAGGAAGATCAAAATATTAACCCCAGAATTAAATCAAGGACAGTACCAACAACAAAAATAGAAATGAGGAGACATTTAAGCAAGGTGCAAACACAGACTTCCAGCTTACCAAAGGCAAATTCTGGGGAAAACCAGGTGGAAAAGCCTGATAAACAACCACCCAGATACCCTCAACCAATAGTGTGGGAAGTAAAACAGAGAATGAAGCTGCAGAAAAATTGAAAACAGAAATAATTTTCCAGATAACTACAGAGATGGTGAGCAGAATGAAAGACATGATTAGAGACTTTGGAACAGAAACATTTAAAAAATAGATGAATTCAGGACCATTATGGAAGCCATGAATGCCCGGCATAGGAAAGAAGTGGAAACCATGAAACAGATTCAAACAGATATCCAGCAAATGAAAACCTCTATTGAAAGTATACACAATAGACTGAGTCAATCTGAAGACAGAATATTAAGCATAGAAGACAAGATGGCAGTCGGGGACTATGAAAAGAGTGCTCTCTTAAAAATAGCAAGGGACCATGAGAAATCAATCCAACAGCTCCTAGATGATGCAAAGAAGAATAATGTAAGACTGATAGGAGTCCATGAAAAAGCAGGAGAAAGTATAAAACATAAAAACATGTTCATAGAATTAATGACAGAAAACTTCCCAAACAGAGCAAAAGAACTTGACATACAGATAAGTGAGGCATATAGGACTCCAGCCAGCCATAATAAAAAAAAATTATGCCTAGATGTATAATAATCAAGACCCAGGAAACCTAGCAGAAGAACAAAATCCTACAAGAATTTAGAAAAAAGAAACAAATCACATGCAAAGGAAGGCCCATCAGAATCACAGCAGATTTTTCAACACAAACCCTCAGGTCAGAGAGAGCCTGGATTGAGGTATTCCAAGCCCTAAAATTACCTCCAATCTAGACTAATGTATCCTGCAAAACTGTAATTCAAAATTGATGGGGAAATAAGATACTTCCATGGCAAAGAATACATGAGAGACTTCATCAATACCAAAACAACACTCTAAACAATATCCTAGAAAAAGACATGAAGATTATAACTACATGAAGCTAAACAGAGCAAACCTATCAGGCAAGGCAAGAAATTAAAGTGACAGAGAAAAAAATTAAAAAGAGCCAATGATAGGATAATAACATGACAATGATAAGTCAATACATATAAATTATAATGACCAATGTTAATGGCCTCAATTCACCAAACAAAAGAAATAGACTGGCAAAATGGATCAAGAAACAAAATCCAACAATATGCTGTATACAAGAAACAAACCTAGTTCAAAAAGAAAATCATAGACTGAAAATAAAAGGATGGAAACTGTTCTCCATGTGACAGGAAACAGGAAAAAAAGCAGGGGTAGCTATCTTATTTGAAGATAAAATAAATTTCAAACCAAAACTAATTAAGAGAGACAAAGAAGGTCACTACATCCTCTTAAAGTGAACAATCCAAGAGAAAGAGATGACAATCATAAATACATGTGCACCAAATACTAATGCCCCCAACTATACAAAACAAACATTAAGGGACATGAAAAACCAAATAAGCACTAATGCAATTGTAGTGGGAACCACAATACCCCAGTGTCACAAATAGATACTTCATCTGGATAAAAAGTCAGCAATGAAATACTAGAACTGAACCAAGCTTTTAAACAAATGGACTTAATAGACATCTACAGAGTGTTCCACCCCACAAAATTTGAATACACATTCTTTTCAGCTGCACACAGGTAATTCCTCAAAACAGACCACACACTAGATCATAGAACATGTTTAAGTAAATGCAAAAGAATTGAAATTATCCCATGTATATTATCTGACTACAGTGCAATTTAACTGGCGATTAATAGCATAAGAAACTGCAAGAAGTTCACAAACACATGGAAATTGAACAATCAATTACCTCACAGAGGAAATTAAAAAGAAATTAGACAGTTTTTATAATTTAATGATAATGCCAATAAAACATACAGGAATCTATGGGCCACAATGAAAGCAGTTCTATGAGGGAAATTCATAGCAGTGAATGCCCATACTAGAAAGACAGAGCAAAATCTAATAAACAAACTAATACTGAATCTTAATCCCCTAGAAAAAGAAGAGCAGGACAAACCCAAAGCTCCTACAAGAAAAGATATTTTAAAGATCAGAGCAGAAAAGAATGCAATGGAGACTAAGGGAATGATATGAAAAATTCAATGAATCAAAAAGTTGCTTTTTCAAAAGAATAAATAAAATCAGTAAACCCATAGCAAGCCTTATCAAAAAAGAAGACAAAAGGCTGAAATCCATGCAATTAAGAATAAAAAAGGTGAAGTCACAATAGATCCAGCAGTAATTCAGACAATCATCAATACATATTTTGAGAACCTGTACGCTAATAAAATGGAATACACAGAAGAAATGGACAGATTTCCAGATACATAGGAATTACCAAAGGTGAATGAAGAAGATAAAAAATTCTAAACACCCCAATAACAATCTGAAATTGAAAAAGTAATAAAAAATTTACCAACAAAGATAAGCCCAGGTCCTGATGACTTCACTACTGAATTCTACAAGGCATTTAGAGAGAAACTATTGCGACTACTCTTTAAGCTTTTCAATGAAATTGAAAGAGAAGCAATACTTCCAAATTCATTCCTGGAAGCAAGTGTTACTTTGATTTCAAAACCAGGGAAATATCCAAGCAAAAAAGAGACCTACAGGCCAATTGCCCTAACATAGATAAAAAAAATCCTCAATAAGATATTGGCAAACAGAATACAGAAGGTCATCCATCAAGAAGATCATACACCAGGACCAAGTCAGACTTATTGCAGGGATGAAAGAATGGATCAACAAGTATGTATTGATCAACATACATAAATCAATAATAATACACTGTATTACACTGTATTAACTGAGTCAAGGATAAAAACCATATGATCATCTCAATAGATGCAGAAAAAGCATTTGACAAAATTCAACATCCATTCATGAAAAAACCCTACAGAAAATTGGAATAGATGGTCTTTATCTCAACCTGATAAAGGCTATCTATGAAAAACCAAGAGCTAATGTCATACTAAACGGTCAAAAAACTGAAAGCCTTCTTGCTAAAATCAGGACTAAGACAAGGATGTTCACTATCACCACTCCAGTTCAATATAGTTCTGGAAATATTATTCACAGCAATTAGACAAGAGAAAGAAGTAAAAGCAATAAAGATAGGAAAGGAAGAAGTTAAACTGTCATTATTTGCTGATGATATGATACTCTATGTAGAAGACCCAAAAGACTCTGCCAAAAGACTTCAAGACTTAATTGCCAGATTCAGTAGAGTAGCTGAATGCAAGGTCAACACTGAAAAATTAATACCCTTCTTGTACACAAATAACAGACTCACTGCAAGAGAAATTAGGGAAACAATTCCTCTCAAAATAGCATCCAAAAAAATGAAATATCTAGGAATCAATATAACAAAGAAAGCAAAAGACCTGTACACTGAAAACTACAGCACTCTCAAAATAGAGATTAAAGATGACATAAGAAATAGAAAGACATCCCTTGTTCCTGGGTAGGAAGAAACAACATAATGAAAATGGCCATACTTCCAAAACTACTATATTGAATGCAACCACAATTGAAATCCCAACATTATATGTCAGAACTAGAGAAAACAATAACAAAATTCATTTGGAACCAGCAGAGACCTAGGATAGCAAAAGCCATTCTAAGCAACAGAGACATGACAGGGGATATCACAATCTCCAACTTGAAAGTACAAAGCCACTGTGATAAAAACACAACATAGTACTGGCAAAGAAACAGACCCCAGGATCAGTGGAATAGATTAGATGATGCAGAAACATCAACTCCAGATGTATTCAGCTACCTCATCTTTGACAAAGGAACCAACCATCCTCAGGGGAGTAAAGATAGTCTCTTCAATAAATGGTGTTGGAAAAACTGAATTTCAACCTGCCAAAGATAAAAACTAGACCCCTTTCTTTCACCATGCATTAAACTAAAATCCAAGTGGATTAATATTTAATATTTAATATTTAGATATTAAAACAGAAACACTAAACTTGCTGGAATATAAGTTAGGTAGAACTCTTGAAGACATAATGGCATAGGAAAAGATTTTATGAACAAATCCTCAGTAGCACAGGAAGTAGCACAGAGAATCAACAACTGGTATCACATCTTTTTAAAAAACTTCTGCACTGCAAGAGAGACCACCAACAGAACTAACAGACAACCTACAATGTGGAAAAAAAATTTTACCAGCTGCTCCTCAGACAAATGACTATCATCGGAAATATAGAAAGAAATAAAAAATCAGATCCCCCAAAATATAAAGACCTAATTCAAAAATGGACATCTAAAATGAACAGAATTTTCTCAGACAAACAAGTAAAAGCAGAAATTAAATATATGAAAAAATATTCATCATCACTGGTTATTCAAGATTTGCACCTGAAAACAACACTGAGATTCCACTTCACCCCAGAAAGAATGGCTGCTATCAATAAATTAATAACAATGCTGGTGGGGTTGTGAGGAGAAAGGAACTCTTCCCCATTGTTGGTGGGAGTGCAGACTGGTGCAACCATTCTGGAAATCAATATGGAGATACCATACCCCCCAAAACTAGGGTTAGAAGTCCCATTTGACCCAGCTATTCCCCTGTTGTGTGTCTTCCCAAAAGAATTAAAAGAATTATACCACAGTGACATATGTGCACCCATATTTATAGCAGCACAGTTTATAATAACTAAAACTTGGAAATAGCTCAGTTGCTCATTTACTGGAGACTGGATAAAGAAGATGTAGTTTTTATGTAAAATGGAATACTACTTAGCCATAAAGTGTGAGAAACTAGAGACATTTATAGTTAAATGGACACACATTGAGGCATGTTCTTAAGTGAAATAAATGGGATACACATGTGTAAATACCAAATAGTTTCTGTGGTGTGAAAAAGTAAAAGTGTAAATAAGAGTCAAAATGCATAATTGATCATATGAAATAGAAAGAAAAGTCCTAAAGGAATAGGGGAAGTGGGAAGGGCAGGGGAAAGAAGGGAAAAGAAAAAATATGAGAAAAGGAAAAAATGTAAACAAAGTCTTTGTAAATAGGGAAGGGTGGAGTGGGGTGAAGGGAGGAGGGGATTGGGTAAAAATAAGAACCAAGATACATCATGTAAAGGTACAAGATCTCAATGATGAATATAACTGTACTTTATACCTAAAAAGTACCAATAAACTTAATGAAAAAAACCCAGCAAAATATGCAGGATATTATAAAGAAATGTTTAGGTTGGGCTGCTGTGAATTGCTTGTTTTGAGCATAGCAGACAAAACAAAATATATTAATGGGTTCCTTTATTGTAGTGAACTTAAAAGAACTTGGCTATGATATGGGAGATGAGGTTTTTTTTTTTTTTTTTTTGGTATCAGTTATCGAACTTGGGGCCTTGCCCTTGCAAGGCAGGCGGTGGAACTTCTGAGCTAAATCCCCAGCATGGGAGATAAGTATTTTTAATAGAAAACTGGCTCAAATTTTCAGTAATCATTGTTTCATTTTGATGATATTTAAAATTCTTCATACCTTGAGACATTCCTAAATGTTTCTCCTGTCTTGCACATGATAATTATTTGTTTAATTAAATCTGAATATGAACTGGATGGTAAGTGGAACCATTTAACAGTCTTTTCTGGTACTTTATGTTAAACCTGTTTTAAATAGGGAATTAAACACATTTGTTTTCAATTCTTTTGAGAGGTGTTTGCGATTTTGCTTTACTTTACTCCCTTTATGTTAAAATAAAATTAAAGTAAAAATTGGGTAATGCATAAATGAATACAGAAGTAAAATTCTACTCAAACATAACCTTCCACTTAATTAACCTTCTAAAGGTTAAATGGAAAATGTTTATCTTCTAAACTGTGATGATGTTTTATAATGCAAGTGATTCCAGCCCAACTGAGTTTAATTCTGGCTTTGCTATTGTCAGGAAGATGGTTAAATTCTGTACCTCAATGAATTTATCTGAATCCAAGGAACAAAGATTTGAAGATCCCAAATAAATAATACAATCACAGTCAGGAGACTGTCATGTTCATTTCTGTAACTGAAACAAAGGGCTTTTCTTTGTAATGTTTTATTCTGTTTTTCAGTCTTGTCATTAAATATAACTCCACAGATAACTTAACCTGAAAATTTATAGCAAAGCATATTTCTATAGTTAGAGTAAACTTTTCTTCAGTATGATTACTGGGAACGTTACTTGTGCATGTTAATTTTCTAATGTTTGCAAATCATTGTTTCTGTATTTTTTGTAAAATGAATAGAAAAGTGATCTCTAGAAACACAAAAATTAAAGATATAAATCTATTAGTTTATATAGTAAAATTCCCTAGTTGTTTCCATATATCAACCATTCATCAGGTTTTAAAAAATTAAAATAAAATCTTGGTCTTCTCTTTTGCAAAAGGTCTATGTATGTAGGAAGGGTGGAGAAGGTGATAAAAAAGAATTAAGATGTTATATACATATATCAAGTCTCCACTATGAATGTAATCATTAAATATGACAGACATATACTAATAAAATTTTATAAAAAATAAAAACCCTTAATAAAATAAAATCTTGATCTTTGGACTAAAGATAAAAAACCCAGAATATTTGAAATAAGCCCCCTGCTTTGGTTTAAAAAATAACTTCTGCACTTGTACACCAAAAATATTTATATTCTGAGTTTATCCTTTAATATTTTAATGTGAACACCAATAAAATGACATTGTTGTGACATGGGTGTGGCGATCACATATAAAATAGCATCACACCAGAGAAACTACAGTATTTACACATGTGTGTCCTAATAATTCCATGTAAGAGTATGTCCTCAGTGTGCTATACATGTCTCTAGGTTTTAGTTTCTATGGTGTGATAAACTAAATGTGTAAATAAGGGACAAAATGTATAATTGATATTGTGTAATAGGAAGAAAAGGTCTGAAGGTATTGGGCAAATGGGAGGTGTAGGAAAAGGTAAAAAGGGAAGAGAAAAGGGAAAAAATGGAAACAAAGTCTTTGTAAGTAGGGGAGGAGGGAAGGGGTAAAGGGAGGGCAGGGATAAGGGGAAAAAATGAGAACCAAGACCTGTCATGTAAAGGTACAAGATCCCAATGATGAATGTAACTATACTGTACACCTAAAATGTATCAATAAAAAAGTTACCATTTTTGTAAGTGCATAGTATTTAAAAAATCTTTGCAAATAAAATACAGAAAGTAAAGTCTTTGATACTGTGCACAGAAAAAAAGCTAGAATGGTTGTAGTTATAAAGGATATTTGAGCGTAGAATTAAGAAGAGCAGGAAATTTAGCACCAGAAATTCTAGCTAAATTCAAGTCTTCTGTCATGTATGTTCCGGGCATGTCTCTGATTTCACGCACACACACAAACACACACACACACACACACACACACACACAAACACACACAACTCAATGCTATTGCGAAGATTAAATTGTTAAGGTGTTTCATAATTTTTAAAGATGAATAGTTTGTGTGTGTGAGAAACAAGTATAATAGTCTATTATACTACTTTAAATCAAATGATAGTATCTAGTAGAATTCATTGATATAAATTTCTTCTCTGACTGCATAAACAAAGAGTAGGATATAAAATGGTATAGATTGAGGGGAGGGAATTACTTGAAAAGCTTAAGTTGGTTCTTTCTGTGATTGTCCAAGTGTAACTTCCCATTATTGTGACACAATATTGGACACTCACAAGTTAAGGAGAAGAGGTTTATTTTGGCTCATGGTTGGCGGGCTGCAAGGCACAAATGGCATGGTGGGAAGGCCTGGCTGGAGAAAGCTGGTCACATCATGGTGGTGGGAAATCAGAGAGAGAAGGGAGAAGAAGGTGGGAGAGATCCTTCCAGGTCACATCCCCAGTGACCGGTGTGCACACTATGCTGCTGAAACCATCAATGCACTGATCAGTCCAATAATCTAATCACTTTCCAAATGTATGAGGCTTTGGGGGACACTCTACTTTTTTTAAACCGCAGCAGGGGTGTAACACTTTAAGGTATCAGTTGCATACTTATTGCATTCATTGAATTTTTCAGCTGCCTGATTTCTGTCTGCTTCTTTTTTTATGATATCTTCTTTGCACTTCTTTCTTCATTGGAAATATTGAATTGTTTTTTGATGTTGTTGAATTGCCTAGCTCTCCACTCCATTTCTCACTGGGTATCCCTAAGGTCATCATTTTTAATTCCTTGTTAAACATTTCATGAATTTCTTTTTCTTGGAGTCTATTACTGGCATGTGGCTATATTTTTAGTGTCATGTTTCCCTTATTTCACATGTCCTAATCTATGTGTCCAGTCCATTACGTCTTCCAACTTGGTGGGCTACTTTGTGTGGCGATGAAAGGTTTTCTCTGCCTGGGTTATGGGTGTCAGCTGGGTAGGTCCTGCTGCTTCAGTCCAGGGCAATAGTGTAGCCTGCACCTGCCTTCTTCAGCTGCCACCAATGTTGCTGTTTGTAAGCTGCTGAGGAGATGTTTGTGGTGGCAGTGGTATGGCTTTGCTATGGCCAGGGGCCACTGGGGTAGCCCCTGGTGGGGTTTTCCTGGCAGTCTTTCCTCGGGCCCTAGGGGTCCATACATGTTAGGTCCCCTGGTCCAGGAGCAACTTCCCTGCTATGCCGAACCATGAGCTGCTGAGAAGAGAAGCTGTTGTATATCTTGAAGAACAAGCTAGATCAAATACAAGACAGAATTTTCTGTGCCTAAAGACAGGTCTTTTGAAATAACTCAATCAAGCAGCAAACAAAAGTGCAGAGGGGGAGGAACTAAGGTTATCGTTGCAGCCTTTGTAATGATGGAAGCTGTTGTGCAGGCATGGGTGCCAGGGTCACAACCATTCTTCTGCACTCTGGATTTGCAGCCTTTGTGTGGTGGAAACACAATGGAGCCTCAGAGATGGGGAGACACGAAGACTACCGGCCTCCAGGAAAGGATGTCTCCTTGCAGCAGCTCCATGGTCAAGATGGTGCCATGTGGGGTAGCAGCCTGGGTCCCAGGGTTACCAACCCTATGGGTTTGTGTGCTCTATCAGAAGAATCAGACAGAAGTACGGAGGGTGGACCAGGTCCAGGTCTTCTCATTCTTAAGCTCTAGCAGAAGGAGGGCAGCATGTCAAGGAAGAAATTCCAAGCTGATCCAAAACAAATCACAGGGCTGAACAGCTTTTATGGCACTTTTAGGCAAGGAGGCATTCTGGTCTCTGGATGACATTGCATTTGGAGGTGGAATTTTAATTGTACGCATGTTCTTCTTTATCAGGCTTTTTCGGGCAATGCATGTCTCATTATCACCTGAAATCTTCATTTGCAGTGTGATGTTTACCTTGCTAATAAATTAAACATACTGTAGGTTACATTATAGACTATTCTCTAATAGCAGAAAAGTCAGCTCTATTTCTGATAGCTGCTACCTGATGAATTCTGTTTAGTAATTTAGTTTACTTCATATGAATATGCATGGTTTTCATATAAAACTTATATTTCCTTTAAAAATCTATCAGGCTCTTCAAGTATCTTTATACCCTAGATCACTATATATATTGTATAAGAATGATTATGTTTTTCACCTCAAGAAGACTTTATGTTTTTTACGACTGTCAAACATACTATTAAGAACCATCTCCACAGAAAGAGTGTAAACACGTATGAATAAAAATTAAAAAAGAATTGGACAGCATGTTAAATTAATGAAATTTCTTTCAGCACATGCTTATTGAATTCACAACATGCTTGTTGAATATCTACTATGTCCCATATACCATGATGGGTACTACAGACGTACTGTGAATATGGACTATTTCCTTATTTCTTCCAATGGTAAAGACAGGGCACAATGAACAAATTGATACACAAATGTAAAGTGCCGGGTAAGAGGATAAAGAATGAATGGGGCTGGGGAAGGTGGTGGAACACAGTGACCAAGGAAGACAACTCTGCAAAAGTAACATATAACAGACATAAATAAAGTAAAGGTAGAGCCACGTGGATAACTGAGAGCCAGATGTTACCATAAACAAAGATCAAGCATAAGCACTCTGAGGAGAAGACGTGAGTTTGCAGATGAGCAGGTCAGCGTGGCCAGCATGCAGCAAGTGAGTGGAAGAGCAGAAAGATGATGGGGTGAAAAATAATGGTGGACAGGTCACAACCCGGCAGCCACCATAGGGACTTCTTTATGCTATCCCAGAAGGGAAGCCATTATGGGAGTTTGGTCACTGGATTGAATGATCTAATGATTACCTTGTGGCGAGCATGACTGGGAGATGAGGTAGGGTGGAGTGAGTGAACAGTGGGCTCAGAATACTGTTAGGGGTCCTTTCTGGTAGTTCAAGTGGGAGAGGTTGGTTGCTTAGACAAAGATAGCAGTAAGAAGACTAAAATGTTTAACTGGATTCAGGATATAGGTGAAAGTTATAGTTGAAAGAAATTTGCTGATGAGTTGGTTGCAAAATATGTAAGAAAGAAAAGTGACAATCCCAAGGTGTTTGGCCTAAGCAGGGGAACCCTGTGATACTCTGATAACTGATTTTGAAAGTTATGATTTTGAAAATGATTTTCTAAAATTAATGCTTATCTGGAACGCTAATGCACAACACAAATTTAAACAGAGCCTTCCTGAGACAGAAAGGGTGTGTGGAACTCTACTAGTATATGAACTCCCCCTGAGACAGACTTGAAAGACTAACCTGTGGAGCTTCACCGTGATATGTGAACTCTTTTGCCTGGGCCTGAAGATCATCTGTGACAGAGCCTCTGGCTGCCTGACCTGTCCCACAGCTCCTATCCATCTCTCTCACATTGGGTTCTCCATCCTTCACCTACCATCAACACAGGGAGCACATCTTCATTTTTTTAAACTGTTATCTTTATAAATTCTTTTCAACATGGTGAACTCCTAGGCAACCTTGTTTTTACTAGTAAGTAAAGGAACCAGTCAGGTCATGGCTATACTGTTTCCATGAACTGTGTCCTGAAGTCTCAGGGAGATATATAATCATCATATTTACATCTCTGTGACAAAATGCCTGGGACAGCCAACTTAATAAAAAGGAAGATGTACACTCACACTTTCAGGGGTTTCAGTCTAGCTTGGTGGCTGCATTGCTCTACATCTTTGGGATAGCAGCACATCCCAGAGGGAGGGCGTGATGAAGGGCCATTCACATCAGCACATCCAGGAAGTAAAACCGCAGAAGAGAAACAGACTGGAGGCCCACATTCCCCTTAAGAACATGCCACCAACTACCTGGTGTGCTCCCCCTAGAGCAGACCTCTCCAATTCTCCACCACCTCCTAGTAATAATAAGCTCCTGCCCAAGCATTGAACACATGGAAGGTCTTTGTGACGTTCACGATCCAATCTGTAGCAAGGTAGGAAAGGCTGAGCTCTAGACAAGTTAGGTACCAGTACCTAGACCTATTTCCTCTGAGCTCGCTTGCAGATTCAAATGTATTTGCAGATACAGGCATAGAGACATGAAGTGCTCCTTCACTGATTTTACCCAATCCATTTCAATGACCAATGTTAAAATCCCCCTGTTCCTAACACCACTGAAATGTTCTGTACCTGTTCTTAAATGCTTTCTTCTCTAACACCTGTAGAAGCTCTGCTCATCTTCAATTAGTCTGGGGATGCCTCCTCCCTCTCTCTCTCCCTCTGACTCTCTCTCCGTACCCCACCATCTTTCTTTCATACTTGCTACATCCCCAGACCTTTTAATTTTTACTTTGAAACAAGGTCCCACAAAGTGGCCTGGGCTGGCCTACAACTTGCTATCTTGCTGCTCAGCCTCCCATAAATATCCATTAATGGAGTAAGCTAATACTATTCAAATCTTTATTATCCTTGGGCTATTTTCCATGTCTGTTTCTAATGTCATCAATCTATTACAAAGAAATACAATAAATAATTACTGGGAGAAATGAATCCATCTGATAAATGATGTCATCCAGATGAGGATTTAAATACCTAGGTATCCTTAGTACTAAACAAATGTAAATTTCCGAACATAAATTAAATGCAACACACTCTTCTATGGGCAGCATAAATATTCACGTGCTAAGCAGATTTCCTCACAGCAGGAGCCCTGAGGGGAATTTTCTATCTTTCTTCTTTTCTTTTCTTTTTCTTTTTTCTTTTTTTTTTGTATTACACATGTCTTAACATACTTGCATTCAACCTGGAATGCAGATACATATTAAAGATTCTATTTGGGCACAGTCTTCTCTATTCTCTATTCTTGCCCCAAAGCCTTATTTTCTGGGAATGCATGTGATTAGTAACATCTCTTTAGCACTGGCCAAGTGAAGTTAAGAATCTTCCTTAAGGCACACACACACAATGACTCACACATGCTAATGGAGAAAAGCAGCAACAGAGAACAAGTAGAATATTCATTGTGCCTACAATCTTAAATGCACCTGAGCAATGTCCACAGACTCGGCCCTTCCTGCCCGAGGTTTAGAGCAGAGCTAAAAAACCAAGAATGACTCCCCTTTCACCCTGTTCTATTCTATGGGCAGTTATAAAGTATAGGTTTGTTTTCAGACATTTGAGATGGGAGAGAATATTGCATATTGGTCTAGATATTCCATTTTACTTCTAATCAAGACACTTTGTTAGATCTGCAATTTTAGACATATTTAATCTTTCTGTACCTCACTTTTTTCATTTGCAAAATGAGTGTAATGATGAATGACTACTTCATAATTTTTTGTGAAAATATAATGACTATATTGAACATGCCATAAAAACTGAATTCCTATAAATAACCAAACCCAGGTATCTTTTTTCTTCAGAATGAACAACTTTTTTTTGCTCTCACAAAGAAATAAATGGCTATAATAAAATGAAATAAAACAGTTAAAATAGTAATTCAAGGATGAGAATAGAGAGTACAACTCTGTGACCATTCATCAAATGCACAGAATTAAACCCCTAGAAACCAAGGCTACCACTCATTTTATCATTTTCTTTTGTTCCTTATTTAAATTAAATTAAATTTTACCAGTTAGGAACTGGATGGCAGTTAAGATGGAGTGAGTGCCTCACTGGAGCACAGGTCTGGGTATGTCTAGGTGGATCATGGGGACATGACCTTGGGGTCTGTGTCTGCTTACTTGCCCCATGCTCTCTGGTGCTATTCCTCTGTTCTGATTCTCAGCTGCCATGAACTAAACGACTTCATGCGGCCATGATGTTGCTTTCCTGAAGCTTGGTGATCATGGACTGACTCCCCTGAAACTATGAGCTAAATTAAATCTCTCCATTAGCTGGTAGTTGTCAGGTATTATATCCCAGCAAAGGAAAGCTCATGAATACAGAACATTAGTCCTAGAAAAATTGGGTCATTGCTGTGACTGTACATCATCGTGTGATTTAGATAGCTTTGAAACTGGTTTGTGGATGGAGTTCGGAAACTGCATTTCTAAGCTAGAGTACCTTTAGAACGAAGTAAGCAGAAGGGTGGGGATTTAGCTCAGTGGTTCAGGCTCCTGCCTCGCAAGAGGCAAGGGCAGGAGTTTGATCCCCAGTACCAAAAAAACAAAAAACAACAACAACAAAAAAGAATGAAGTAAGCGGAGTCCAGTAGGTGATTTTGGTCAGAGTTCAAAAAGACCAGAATATGGATAGGAAAGTGTATGGGAAAGGCCAGGCTCAGGAAGTTTCAGTTGGGAACAGGGGCTCACTCTATTGGCACTTTAACAGGAGGCCACGTGCATCATACTGAAAGGGGTCGCGCGTGCCCCTTCGGGCGCCTCCTCCCAATCAGGTCACTGACGCACGGAGAGGTCCAGCAGGAGATTGTAAATACCAAATAGTTTCCCTGGTGTGAATATTCTGCAACAATGCATAAGATTCTAATAAGATTACTGACATTTAGAAATTTGAAGAAAGGAGCTAAAGGTGTAGGGAAGGCGTGATGCGTAGGGGAAGAACAAAAAGGGAAAAGAAAAAAGTGTGAGAGAATGAAAAGATGAAAATAAAGTGTTTGTAGATGGGGAGGGGAGGAGGGGGTGAAGGTCCCCCTCCCAATCAGGTCACTCACGCACCGAGAGGTCCGGCAGGAGATCTTTATTGAAGGGAGTCAGGCGAGGCACAAAGGCCCGGAGGCGAAGAAAAGGAGGCGGGTACCAAGGGAAGGAGTGTTGGCTCATTTATAGGGTCTTGGGTGGGAGTTTTGCAATTTTAGGGGAATTAGCTGTTTTTTAACCTATTGCAGGCCACATAGCCTTATAAGGTCTTAGTCCTGCAGGAGTCCCTTATCAGATGTTGGCGTCATTTCTGGGAAGTGTAAGACTTGAATAGGCTAAAGTGACTCCATGCTAATAGGCCAGACTGTGCTTCTTCATATGCTAATTGCTACCTTGGTTAACAGCCCACCCAGGGGCAAATGGTTTGACAAAAGGTGACCGTAGAACATTTCCTGCATAAGATAAGCAATGTGTTTGCAGTCTTGTTCTGTGAATTCCCTGACTCTTTGTTTAGAAAAACCTTATAAAAAGTACCTCAGCCCCTGAGCAGTTGCCTCTCTGAGCCACCTGGCTCCGGGAGTGCCTTCTGGCCAGACTAATAAAGGTCTTTTACCATCTAGGCTGGTGTGTTCCTTCCTGGGTTTCTCGGTTCTCTGTCGTGTTCCCGGAGCCTCGCTGGGTGTTAGGGCCCAGCATCGTGGAGGCCTTTTGGCTGTTCACGCTCCGTGGAGTGGAAGTGAGACTTTAGGTCTTACAGAAGAATTCAACTGGGGGGGGGAACGAAACTTAAATTGGGAAAACGAAACAAGTTAGGAAGAACCCGGAAGTCAGGTATAAAATGGAGGAGTTTAAAGTAACATGTACAATTTCCTAACACATACTCTGGCAGAGAATTTGTCTACATTTTGCCTATGTCTTGAGTTTTTGCAGGAGCTGAGATTAACGGTAGTGAACTAACAGATCTGGTGGAGGAAATTCAAAGGCAGCCAATCATTCAGGCTGTATCATGGATAGTAGTGAATGCTTTTAGGCAGATTTATAGTGAGAGTTAAAGGCAAAATGCAGAGCAATAAATTTGGAAAACTTAAATTTTGCTCCAGAAGGAATCATGTGTAAATTTTGGGCCAAAGAAAGTATGACTGCTGAAGAGGTTAATGCCATTAAAAAGAAATCAAGTACTTTGTACAGAGATGAGAAGAAAGACGCCTTGAAGGCATCTCAAGCAGCAAGACCACACCCATGCAAGGTTCAAAAGCTCAAAAGCATAAACTTTTTATTTGAGCCGACAGTTACTTTGATGCCTGCCAGGGAGATTCCTCCTATGGAGTTTAGTTTCCCAAGATTCATTTTACTGTGTTCAGCCATGTAGGTATTCAAAGGCTGCTGCATTCATAGTCCAAGGGGGCTTGGCTCCTTTGCTGATGGTAGATGTTGGTGCCATCAATAAGATGCTGATTTTTACTAGCACACAGAATGCAAGAGTTGTGGCTCATTGAAGCTTCCACCTGGATTTCAGAGGAAGATCTGGGCGACTAGGCAAGGAGCCCCTGAGAGGGCAGTGAGTAAAGCTGTATAAGGGAAGCCAAAGGTATGAAACATCCAGGAATTGGAAATGCAAGGAATGTGAAAAATTTGCCAAGAAAACTGCAGGATGTGAGTATAAATGAGAGAGAGAGAGAGAGAGAGAGAGAGAGAGAGAGAGAGGGAGAGAGAGAGAGAGAGCCAGTAAAACCTTTGGAACTCACACTTTATCCCCAAGTCCCTGGTTACCAAATATGTAACTACAGAACTTACTGTTTGCCCTGTTGGGTTAGGTCTTTCTTTTGGTATATTTTTTTTGTATACCCCTAATTCTTCCCTTTTGGAATGGGAATATTTACCTGGGTCCCTGTACCTTGGTATTAGGTACACTTATATTGATTTTTGAAAATATTAACAATTAAGAGTTTATCTTGCAACTCAGACTGTGACTTGATTTTTAAAATAAATGCTGGAATTGTTTAGATATTGGGGAAGGGACTGTTGTATTTATGGTTTCATATAGAATAGTTGTATTGTGAGCTTGCTATTATCTTTATTGGAGATTAGTTTTATTTAAGGAGATGTGCTTGGGTATGAAGTTGACAAGGGGTGGGATGTGGTAGTTAGGGTGGAGTGTCCAATTGCTTGGCTCTGAGGCTTCCCCAGAAGAATGGTGGCACAATCTTATCGAGTATATATGGGTGGGTCATGAAGATGTGACTCTGGGGTCTATGTCTACTGTCTTGTTCCTGCTTTTCTGGTACTGCTTCCTGCTCTGCTTCCTTGCTTTCATGAACTAAGCAGTTTTGTTTCTTCTTTCGCTTCTGCCACAATGGTCCTACCTTTGAGCCTACTGAGCATGTATTAAATTTCCTGTAACTGAGGTAAATTAAACTTCTCCTTTAAATTGTGGTCATCAGCTATTGTGTCCCAGCAACAGAAAAGTTAATACACTATCTTCATATAAATTCTATATAAAGCATGGTACTGGAATATTACTAAATCTCAACACTACTGCCCCCAAGCACAGCTAGTTTACCTTCCTTACTTTTCTAGCCCCCTTTTCCAGTGGAAGCTTATACATTGGTTATGAAAATCTTCACTTTTTTCAGTGTTATGGTTTTATGCTTCTCTATTCTGTTGAATCTCTCACTAAGCACATCCTCTTTCCAAAAATTTTATGACCATTCTTATAACAAATCAGACATTCTCGACTGATGTATTAAGAAAACAAGAAACATACCAGCCAATATTTGCACATAATAGCAGCTTCTACCACTTGGTAGCTTTACATCCTTTTAATAACCTTTACTCTCTGCATCTGAAAACTGGGGAAAATTGTCCTAAATTTCTGGATTATCATGATAGTATAATAGTCATGATAGTCATACGGATTGCCATGTTTAAAGATAATATAAATTAAGTGCTAAACAAAGGACATGACCAATAATAAGTAGATAATGAAAGATATGTATGTAATCACTATTATTCATCAACTTTTAACTATAGTTAATTAATGGAACTCTTGAAATATCATCTTGGGGATATAACTTTGTGTAATTTCTACTTAAAACATCTCTCTGCTGCAATGGAAATGCTTGGTTTATACATATTATCTCAAGTTCACCCAACAAATGTATCCAGTAGTTGTTAATCATTCAATGATGAATTGTAGCATTGTTTAATGATGAGGTACGATTTAGAGACTAATTTGGACAAGGTAAAAGTGCCAAGTATTGTGACAAAGATTTGGACTCAGAATTATGATTCCACATTCTCAATTATTTCTGTACTTCACAGATCTTTCCTTGGTAATTAAACCCAAATATTTGGGTTCAGTTTTATCTCTTTTCACTGAATGAGAATTGTTAAGGAAATAATCAAACTTATGATAACATCAAAAAGAACAAAATACCTAGGGATAAATTTAATAAGGAGATAAAATATTTGCATACTGAAAACTATAAAACATTCATAAAGTGATTAAAGAATGCACAAATAAATTGAAGGATAGTTCATGTTCATGAATTAAAATGTCTAATATTAATTACACATTATTCTCACTACCCAAAGCAGTCTACAGATTTTATGTAATGTTGAAAAAAATCTCAATGTCATTTTTCACAGAAATATAAAAATAATTCTAAAATTCACTTACAACTGTGAGAGACCCCAAAGAGCCAAAGCAATTTGGGAAAAAAGAACAAGTTGTATAACATACTATATACTGGTTACATAACATATTACAAAGCTGATTTCATTATATATTACAGAACAATTTCAAAACACATAAAATGGGCACATACACCAATTTAACCCAATAGAAAGCTTCTATGCCAACAGATGTTTTATGAGGGTGCCAAGAATATAAGTGGAGAAAAGATAGCCTTTTCCATAAATGCTATTGGGAAAGCTGGATGTTCTTATGTAAAGGAGTCAAACAGCTTTATCTCACACCATTCACAAAAATCAACTCAAATGGACTGATGACAAAAGTAACTTTGAAACAATAAAACTCGTAGAAGATAACAAGGGAAAAGTTTCTATATATAAATTGGCAATAAGTTCTTGCAGATGAAACTAAAAGTACAAGCAACAAAGGCAAAACAGACAAGCGATGTTTTATCAAATTAAAAACATCTGCATAGCTAAGGAAACAGCCAACAAAATGAAAATGGAACCTATGGAATGGAAGAAAATATTTGCAAGCCACATATATGACAAAAGATTGATCTTAAAATTATGTAAGAAATCCCTACACCTCAATATCATCAGATAACCTGATGTTTTCAGGTTATTTCACCAAAGAAGACATATAAATGGCTAACATGTATATAAAAAGATATTAAACATCATCAATGACCAGGGAAATGCAAATCAAAACAATGAGATATCTGTTACAGTGGTTATTATCCAAACAGAAACAAGAAAGCAAAAGAAAATTTCAGGATAACAAATGTCCGTGAAGCTATAAAGAAAAGAGAAGACTTGTCCACTGATGGAGAGAATGTAAATTGGTGAACCCACAGTAGAAAACATTATGGAGTTTTGCTTCAAGGTTTCAAAAACAACTACAATTAATCTAAAAATTCCACATGTTAAATAATATTTAAAAGAATTGAAGTCAGGGTATCAAACTCATGTTTGCATCCCATGTTCTCTACAGTCTCATTCCTCAAAGCCAAGATATAGAAGTAACCTCAAAGTTCATGAATGGATGACTACATAAAGAAAAAGTTTTTTTGGTTTTAATAAAAAGAAAACTCTGATATCTGCTAATATATATGGAAGGGGAGGACAGTATGCTATGTGAAACTAGCCACACATTAACATCACATGAATACACACACTCCAAGCACTAAATGATCTCACATTTATGAAGACTCCAAAATAGCCAAACTCAAAGGATCAGAATGGGATACTGGTTATCATGAATGGGGGTGGAGGAAGAGAAAATGGGGAGGGGTCAGTCAAAGGGTATAAAGTTTCCCTTGTGTAAGACGAATAAATAATGTCCACTGATTTTTCAATTATTTTGATTATCAAAAGGGGACAGTTCTCTCAAAGAAAAGAAAGTGCACTGATATCACATTTGTTAAAGAAACTTATTATCTACCATAGGGCATATAGTTCACAATATAGTTAAATTTTGCTGTGATGATAGGTTTTGCCAAATGTAGTACTTTTATGTTCAGTGTTCTTTCCACTGAAATAATTTTAAAACAGAAAAAATAAAGAGGACAAAAAAGAAAGTTTTGGAAATAATAGACAAATGTATGGCCTTGATTGTGGTGATAGCCTAGTGATGTATACTTATGTCCAAATTCATCAACTTGCATACATTAAATAGAAGTGGGTTTTTGTAGTTTATTCTGTTAAGGTTCTGATCTGGAATATTTTCTTGTGGGATCATGTGTTAAAGACACAGTCCCGGCCCACGGTGTTACTGGGGTTGGGGGAAGTTAGATCACCAGGGGTGTGACTTGAAGGGTATCCTGGGACACTGGCCCCTTCCTTCTCTCTCTTTGGGCCTCCTGGCCACCAGGAGGTGAAAGACCTTCTCCACACACACTCCCTCCATGACATAATACACCACCACAGGTCCAGAATAGCAGCCATGTGATCATGAACTGAAACTTTCAAAAATGTGAGCCAAAGTAAAACTTCCTCTATTTAGTTGATTATCTCAGATATTTTGTCTTAGTGATAGAGAGCTAGCACACAACCATACCTCAATTAAATGTTTAAAATAAAGTAGAATAAAAAGTTGGGCTGATAAAGAACATATAAAATATATATAAAGGATATATAAAAGAAGATAATTTGCATAATTGTTTGAATAGCAAATCCTTAACTCACAACTGAAAGAATGCAGCACAGTTACTCTTTGGAATTGATACCAGGAAAGACATTCAGATTAGGACATGCTGTGTCTCCTGGAGTTGTCATTGGCAATATATTCTTAAGCCGGATGTTCTCCTGTGATTATCAACTAGACAAACTTCCAAGAACAACTAGTGGGTTTGGTCCTCAACACCAAAAACAAAAACAAAAGAAACAAGTAGTCACATGAATAAAAGCAAAGAAGACCTACTTTTCTTCTGTAAAAAATATCTCGGAGTGGTTCATGCTTATGGATAAATATCCTTTGGTAATCCTATGTACATTATGAGTACTATTTTTTTATGTTTAGACTATCTTTAACTAGAATCTTCCTTCTTAGTAAGATTTTCATGGTAAAATGGTTTAGAAAAATTTGGCCATTCAGTTTTTTTAATCTAAATTATGGAAAAAAGGAAAAAAATCATTAAAATGGTTTACTTGAATCTTATAAACTATATGAGATCTTTTCAATGCTTATTGCTTTGAAAATTCTATGTTAGAATCTAGACGGAAACCATCACTTTCAACTGGAGAATGAAACTTGTGATTAGAAACCATTGTTTTTTTACTTATTTTGATTATCAAAAGGAGAAAGTTCTCTCAAAGGCAAGAAAGAGCATCTATATCTTATTTATTACAGAGAGAAGCTTGTGGTCTATATTTCATGTGATTTAGAAGCAGCTTTCACTAATGCTTGATATGCTACTCACAGTGTATGTCTTTGAAAACAGGTATTTAACCTTATGATCAGTAAGGAATTGCTACATTAATATATCACTCAACAAGTAATTATTTAAATTTTTGCTGGCTAATGGTGGGATGGTTAAGTGAGCACACTCATAGGATTTGCAATTTAGGGACAGGTGTAGACATTTGAAAATATTACAGATATTTGTATATCTATATCTGTTTAGTTATCATGATAAAAAGTGGTATGCGAAATGTAAGGTGGTCTTATATCTGCATAGCAGGGACTTTTTATTTCAAGGAGCGATCAGGGAAGACTTCTCTGAAGACATTTAAACTGAGAGGACCTTAGGATCACTCAACTGTGTGAAACCTAGGGGACAGGTAGCACACTCAGAGGAGCCACGTGTGTCCTGTGAGGAGAAGCACGGCGAGTTCACATCCTGCAATGAGCCAGTGTGGAAGAAACTAGTGCAACCGATCTGCTGTCACAACAAAGAGATACAAGGTAGTCCCAAACAGATTTGGGGGTGAGCATGAAAAGCAAGCATTCCAAATTTACCAAAGTTATAACATACAGATTTCATAAAAATAGTGCTGTAAAGATACAGTTAGGTCACATTTCTCTGAATATTTCAAAAACAGTAAAGTGAAAAGGCTAAAATAAAAACTCAGTAATAGCAGAGAGCTGTTCAAGGGAAATGTAAATTGCAGAAACAGTGCCCCTGTTGATTACACATAAACATCTCGTCACAGTACTCACACCTTTCACCCATTCCTGCTGTATTTTAGAGTCTATTACTCTGCAGTCTTGGGTTTCATGCTAATTTATTCATCACTAATGTATATTTCTCCCACAAGGCTCTGAGTTTCTAAAGGGCAGAAGTTTGTCTTTTGTTTTATTTTTATTCTCAAAAGCACTTGCATAGCTGCCACATAGAAAATCCAGCTGGCCTAGAAAACTTTCAGCTATAAGTATGATCACAAGTGGCGTCAGGCTTACAACTTGTCAGCATTTCCCATAGATAAGAACCTAGCTCAATGCTTGACACACAGCAATCAAGAAGAACCATAATAACTTCCCAGAATCAAGGCAAGAAGCCTGGGATTTAGGTTCATTTTGTTCCCTGAGACTGTGGGCAAATAATAAAATAATACAGAATGACACATACCATTTAATGCAGAAGGGAGAACAACAGGACTTTTCCATTAGGTTTTAAACTTCAGCAAAGAACAGGAAGAGCATTCTTTTTTCCTCAAATATGAACCCATGTGCTCTATTTTCAAATACTGACATAATACAAATTGAAAACAAAAAATGCTAAATTGCAGGAAAGTATATATGTTGAGTCTCAGCTCTCCTTTCATGACACACCCAGCTAGCTGAACCCACACTGCTTCTGTCCCCCCACTTCTTTCTCTCTCAGTGAACCTAATGGTTTCTCAGTGAATTCTCTTTTTAACTCAAGTATACTAGCTTCAGTGAAAAAAATTTTTATCATTGTCATTCAAGACCTCATAAAATGCTTCTCAAGAAAGCAAATTCTGTTGCCTGCAACTAGATTTGTGGGACTCAGGAGAAAGGGTGGAATTAAAATAGTGACTAAAAAGAATTCATTTACTGTTAATCACACTCTCTTCCGAAAAATATTTGTATTATTAATTGATGATGAATATTTTTGGTATACTCTTCCTAAAGTCAATTCTGTTTCTTTATTAAAGATTAAATGGTTACATTTAGCCATTAGTTACAATAAATTTGAACTTGTAATAAATTCCAGCTTTCATAGATATATGTGAGATATATTCACATATTCCAAGTAGAATATATTATTGCTGTGTAATTTCCGGCAAAATAAGTAACTGAATATTAAATAAATATTTCTAAAAGGCAGCTGTTTTCAGCGAGCAGCTAGTGTTCTTCATGTACCTTCCTGTATGCTTGTCTGATAAAAAGGTTTCTATTTTAGTAGTGTTTTGCAACCCACTTCGGGGGAGGATCTATGATTAAGGTATAAATGTCCTAGATAAAGGAGATAAACAATGTTCTAGTTTACAACTCATATAATCTGCATATTAAATAAACAAAATTACCATGTCCCAGAATCTCTCTGTCACATTGCTGCAGGGTCACGTGTGTGCACTGATGAGTGGGTTAGAATGTGGCTCGCAAAGGCCCTTAAGAGTTCCTCATTCCCAAAATGTTTCCCCTTATGCTGAGCTGCCTTATCTTTAATAATTGACTAAGATATCATGCAATCCAAATGTTACTTTATCAGACTTGTACTTTTTTCAAGTAACTTTTAAAGGTCTGCATATACAGCAAGAGGTTCATTGACACCTACTTATTTGCTGTAATAAAATAATCTAATTGCCAAAAGGTTAAAATGACATACCATGTCAGTATGGGGTAACGTAACAATTGAATTTTTTATTTCTGAGATTTTAAAGAAAACTTATGATCTATGTGTATAATTTAAACAATATAAGTATTAAATTTTACTTGTATGATAACTTCATTGCAATATTGCATTTCATATTCTGATAATCCGCCATTTTTTCCACAAATAAATCAACAAAAATTTACATCCATATTTGCTGGAACACCAATTAATCAAATAATCCAAAGGCAATTATACCCAGGGAAAAAAGCTGCTCTAAAGCCATAGGCACGTTAATAGCCATATTTCATTAAGTGTACTGGGGAATTTGAAATCTAGTTTGTATGTATTTTCTCATATGCTGTTCAACAGTTAAATATCATGAATGTAATATTTGTTTTCTTAACATTAGCATATGAATAAAAGAAATGCAATTCTAATAAGCAGGTTATATTCTAAATAATGTATATGTCAATTATTTAATGTATAGATAATACATAATTCAAGCAGATAGTGCTTAAGATAATTCTTAACATAAGACTGTACATCTTCTATGAAATTCATTAAGTCACTTCCAGAAAGAAACTTAAAAGAGTATAGAACACTTTTGTGTTCAATCTAGTTTGAGTGTCCTATCTCTAGTTGAGAGATATGGACATCTTAGGGCTGCCCAAGTTCTTGATTTATTGTTGTGTGTATGTGTGTGTGTGTATGAGGGAGTAGAATGATAATTACTGTGAAGTCTGGCCTGAAAATATCAGCTTGTTTGGGTTGGATGATAAGATAGGAATATTGTAACTATTAGCCTAAATGTGTTCTTAAATAATAAACTTCAACTCTACCTAAGTTATTCAATTTCTAATTATTGGAGATCTCTAAGACAGTTGGGATAATAAATCCCCATATACAGATAAATAACACTATTAAAAGATTAACTAAAGATTCCTAAATTTGTGAAAGAGAGAAGACTAATAATCCATAATCTTCTCATGTTGCTACAATTAGTTACAAGTAATGCTAATGTTCTTTTAGAAACAGCTGTTCACAAGAGTTAAAGGCGTTGAAGCAAGGAGAAAGTATGGTTTTGCCAGTTTTGAACAAGTAGTAAATACTGACTTCTTGCTGCTTTGATTTGACCATGGAATAAGGAATACAGGAGCTGTCCTACATAAGAATTAGTTGCCCCCAAATAATGAATTATGAAAATCAAAGAATCCAAATCTGTATTCTATAAAGAGGACATATTTCCCCAATAAACTTTACTGAAAATGATTCTGCTTATTATGTGAAAAGGTAAAGATATCAGTCTGACTCATTTATCTGATATTTCCTAATTATGATATAGTTAATATGATATCTATATCTATCTATCTATCTATCTATCTATCTATCTATCTATCTATCTATCTAAACTTAATTTTCCTTTTTACTTCTCAGAAATAGTAGCCAGTACCACCTAAAGCAACTGACATCTGAGATCATTAATGAGGTATAATTGGGAGCTGGGAACCACTGAGAAATAAGAAGACTGTGGAAGGGAGGGAAAGGCAGGCAGTGGGTCAATACTGTGCAGGACATGCCTGACTAATGTAGGAGAGAGGAGAATGAAGACAACATCTTTTATGTAGTTTTGAGGCAGTTTCTGTACTGGGTCAAAATCCATCCTCAGCAGCTCTTTATAGCCAATTCAGGTTTAAGTGTAAGACTGAAATAATCAGGTCAGTGTTAAAGATGGAAGCAAGATTAATCACCTGATTTTTAATTTATTTTCAAACTCTTTACCAAGATAAAGCTACAATTTTTCTTTTTCTTTTCTTTTTTTTTTACTTTGTATTGCTTCTCTTGCAATTTGACACTGATGTACATCTTTTGCTACTCATTTGGGTAATTATAAAAAGATATACAAGAATACGGCAAAGACTATAAGGGCAGAAACATATGAAAGAATTAAGGCAGTTGTTTGACATCTTGTAGATTAGGTAGTTACCTGCATCTCCCTCCTTTTCTGCTTATAGTGATACCTAGACATATCCTGTACTGTGCTGTGCACAGTAATTTTTTTTTCTATTTTTCAGGAGTTGATTCTTGCCAACTTTCCTTAGTTTATCTCACCTGTTGAAAAGTGAAATAAAGATTGTTTTATATTCTATTATCTGTGTCAATATTTTTAAGATGCCATGAAGGGATTAAATGTTGCCTTGATTATTTAGTTTTTAATTCATGTATTATGAAGATCACATTAGATATTCCATTTATTTTATTCTAGGAAAGATAAGACCAATTAGACACAATAAATTTGAACCATATAAAACTGCCAGTACTCAATGAATAATTTTGAGCCTACAGGTGGGCAATTTTATCTAATTCCTATTTGTACATTACACTGTTTATTTTCTAAAGTGACATTTTACATTAATTCATTTTTATTATATGATACCTAAGATGTGGGCTCTTCTTTTCTTTCAATGATAATGTCACATAGCTTGCCTTTCAGTTTGAGCAGTAATAAGCAGCTAATTATAAAAATTTTCAAAATTTTTCATAAAACACAAAGACAAGTTAGTACCTTTAAAATATGGGCTACTACAGGAAATCTGTTAAGACTTAATGTTTCTTCATATATGCTATTAGAAGAAAATAACATACAGAATCAAAACTAGCAAATACAAGAAATATCTCTGATTTGTTCTTGCACTGGCTTTTTAATTTGATTTTTTAATGTTTTTGAAATGCTAGAGATTCATGACGCCTCATAATAAATTATGAATCCTTATAATGATGCGTGATTTAAGACTATGAAAGCCTTCTTGATATTCATCTCTAAATATTTATCTACAACCATAACATACCCAACCCTTTAGTATTCCAAAGCTGTGAAGACTACTGAAAACAAGTACTTAAAGTAGTAGAGACATCTTGGCCAAGAAACTATATTGGATTCCATGTTGTTTTCATAAGTTTCATTTTTATTTATTTGCAAATAAACAAATGTAGTTCGTTGTATGTTAATATATAAAGTGAATATTACTTTCAGAGAAGCTAGTAGTTAAAGAAATTAGATTAATTGAATTTTTTTTTAAAAAGTACAAAATTTTTACTTCACACTTACCATATTTATAATTCACTTTTATCTGTCTAATTGTTTATTATGTCTCCTTCTTTAGATAGTAAATAGCAAAAGTAGTAGCCATGTTTGCTTTATTTTTGTATATATGTATCTGTGCATTCTTTTATGTGCCATTTGAGATACACATGTGTACTCACAATGCATAGGTGTGTATGTAATGTGTGTATGTAAGGGATATATGTATATGCAGTATGCTTGGTGTAATTGGCTACTATACACTGTACACTAGTATAATAACTATTTTGGATTAATTAATGGATGGAATTTAAATCTAGTTTGTGAGCAGTTATCTCCTTCTTTCATCTCTTCAATAACAAATGCCCATCAACACCACAACATAAGGTTATTTAGAATAAATTCTCTTACCTTGTCAGCTTTTCGTATGTCTTCTGAGTTATCTCAAATATCTCATAGGCTTTCTTTAATAGATATATAATGGAGAGTAAGCCTTAAACTTTTTCACTCCTCTTTTATTCCTATCTATTGTTTTACTTTAAGCATGTATGATTGTAAGACAACATACAAATTTTGAGAGCCTACGGTAGGAGAAGCAATGTGTTTGGCACTAGCCATACAGAAAACTCTGTTTAACTGCAGGGACAAAATTTTGAACAAGTAATCAAAAATACAGAGTTAAATGACAAAAGGAGTACACATAATGTTTTGGGCAAGTTGGAAGAGGAGGGCTATGCTTCAGGAATAATTAAGACATGAGAGTAGGAACAAAATGTCAGTAGTTTGAAATCTGAATGATGACTACAGGGTCTAACCAAATGTGAAGAGGAATAGTCATTGTAGATCTCAGAAACAAGATGTAAACAAGTGGTCTCCCTGCCACTCCCTTCACCTATCTCAGCAACTTCAATAGCAAAGCCACCAAAGAGCACTGGTCCCCAGCAGTTCTAAAAGGCAAAGTTCATCATTCTCCCTCTTGCTTAAATTTTACTCAACTCTTACTATAAAGTCCAAAAGTTTTTAATCTGATACAAAAGCCCCTTCATAATCAGACTGATCATTACATTGATAATTTTCAACATGTCTGTAAGGATCTTTGAGAGCTCATGACTACATCTCTTTCTTTCAACTCGTGTTGACTTGTTTTTAAAGACTAAACTCAATTATCACACATTCTGAGAACATTTATGAGATTAGTGAGTACTCCCATAACAACCTGTTTATAATTCTTATTTTTACATTTATGAGATTGTACCATCAAGGTGTGTGGCTCATTGAATTACCTCTTGACATCACAGTCTACTTGTTGGTAATTATTTCTCTTATCTCTGCTTCACTCATGGAAAGCAGCAGATATACTAAAAATCACATAATTTGAGATAATTTAAATGTTCTGTTACTAAGAAAGTTAATGTTTCCTATGTTAACTATTTATTAACTCTTTAAAATCATAGAATATTTAAAGGACTTTAGGAATATCTAATGCAGTGATATTATTGTTTTTGAACAGTACGCAGTAAGAACAGTAAGAGATGTTCTACATCTCAGCATGGTATATGCAAAATCTCATGTAAATGAAATATTTCCATTATATAATACTATTTGAGATGTAATAAATATAACATGATTAATACTGAATATTATTTCATTACTACTTAAATACAACAAAGACAATTGATAATGCCATAATAAATTATTAAAACAAAAATGGTTTCACAGTCCAATAATGACACTAAAACCTCCCTTTCCAGGGCTGGGGTTTAGGTCAGTGGTTCTGCTCCCTGCCTTGCAAGCACATGGACCTGATTTCGATTCCCAGTACCCCAAAAAACCCAAAAAACCCTCCTTTGCCACTTATTTTACTATAATCTCTATCCCTATTGTATAGGTAAAAGGGAAGTTGTGAAAGATATGTAACTTTTCCAGACAAATTAGTATAAAACTGGATCTAGAATATAACCGGTTATCATGCTGTTTCTTCTCTTCTTTCTCTACAATGACAAAGGCAGAACTTTTGCTCAGAAGCTATAACATATTTGACTCATTCCCTCTTTCAGACTAGATCCCTTGGGCCATATACCTTTATTAATGAGTTTAATGGACACTACTAACCTTCTCTTGTCTTTATGCACAAGGTATATTTTTGTCTGGAATCCAATTATAAAGGGTACTTTAAAATCCTCAAAACTGTACACCCTGAATAGAAACTGATGAAGCTTCTGGGTATAAATTTCATGCCTATACCGATACTTTTGGAGTGGAGCAATGAGTGAACACAGACATACCATAAATTGAGCAGAATAGAGGGCTCGTAGAAAAGTCACACTACAAAATTCTGTGATAAATGATTATGAAAGAACTTGAAGCTCCTTGCTGAATTTTTAATACTGCTCTTACTAGCTTATCATATTTATCTGAATGCTTGTTAAGTATAAAGTAAGTTTTTTTTCCTACTGTACATTTTACCTGATTATGTCCTTATCTTATATTCTTGGACAGAATAAAGTAAGGTACACCTTCTGGTATTTAACAGAGGTATGGCTAGTACGCCATGTCTTACTGTTGTGTAATGGTCTGTGGGGAGGACCTTTTTTGTGAAATGGTCAGTTTTCCTCAGGCTCTTGCTGTTACTGGAGAGCAATTTAGGGAGGGTAAGAATACTCATCATTTAAGAGTGAAAAAGCTTACAGTCTTACAGTAATTAACTTATGGCAGACTCTGATGACTGAATAATTACAATGATCACAAAATTGTAGGTCTGAAACACCAGTCAGTAGAGACTATTTGAGAAAATTGCATTTATAGGGAGATTAAGAACTGCAATGGGAAGCAAGTGTAGACTACAGAGTTGGAATGAATTTATTATTATTCATTTCTAATTCTATAAAACCATCTGAATATTACCTAACTATAAACAGATATGCACATTTATTTACCTTAACTTCATTAATGAGTAAATTGTTTTGGACTTCAGTTATGACAAATGTCACATGGAATCTAAATTTTGTTAATTCAATAATATTTACATATAAGGATTGCAATATTTATCATTTTATTTATGTGATACATGTCATAATCCCACTGCTGAATTAACTGCTAACAATTGGATTTATTTAGCAGCAAACAAACAACAATTCTAATAGATACTCCTCTTCAATTTATATTTTGTTATCCCAAGGTACATTTCAATAAGTAACGTAATTCACACCATGTTATTGAATATACTAAAAAAAAAAATTAAATGTACTATGTTAAACATTTTATTCTTTGGGGCACAGATTTTTCTAAATGTTTAAATGTAATATAGTTAATAGTTACTCTATATAATTTCTTTTTCTGTTATTTAGAAAAAGAAGACCACTTTGGTTCCTCTTTGAAAAATCCATACATTCAAAAGCAACAAAATAAAGCACAATACAGCATCGCACAGTAACACACACGAAGAACTCTTTAAAGTAATCTTTACCAGGCAGCATCTGCACAGCCTGTCTCGGGCGCTGTAAACCTCGGTCCTAACAGGAAGCTGAGTACTTACGTGTACATCATGGACTCAGGACTGGGGCAGTCTATTCAGTCACCACCTGATCTGTATCATCCAGGTCAGGGCTGGGAGGCTGGAAAATAAAGACAGTCACTAGCAATAAGAAAAGGGACAAGTCTGACAGGTTTAATTACTCCATTTTGCAGTCATGATACAGCCTGATAAGAACATGATCAGTTTGGTGCCAGCATTTCCACACAGCTAAGTAATTGCCAATTCCTGCATAAAGAATCTCCAAGCAACACAGGGCTGCCAGGGAGCAACTGGTAATGACTCAGAAGGCCACACTCTTCCTGCTGGGGAGGAATGCTCAGCATGAGGTGAGGCCCCAATCTGTTTAGGGACACACGCATACAAACCAAAAAAACCAAACAAACACTCGCACACACACTGATGACACTCCTCCCTCAACAGAACTGTCCTGATGTCACTTCTTGTTTCCTCCATAGACCTTCTCCTTTCTTCCCTTGAGGCAATTGTGAAGCTCTGGACCCAGGACCTGTCTGCCACCTTGGCAGAGTAACTATAGCTGAGCTGTACAGCTTTTTAGAACTTTCTTCTGAATAAAAAGGAAAATTGTATTAATTTTTTCTAACATTGTCCATTTTAGCTCTAAAAAGGAATAAATTTTACTGAAAAAAATTATTTTCTTCCCAAAAGGCAAACAAACAAAACAGGAAAGTAAAACAAAAAGTTTTTTCTCATTTTTCATCATCAGGGATAGCTTAGTACATCTTAGTGGTGTGAACACTAAACACTATTTTATAGACAGTCTTTTTACGTACATGAACACATTCTCAGACATTTAGGTCTTAAAATTTGATTGTTTAATGAAGATCAGTAAAATTTTGGATTAGATGCTACAATTTTAAGAGCTACTTTAAAGGCTTGGTGCTAGGAAATATTCATGCAATACAGAGCTATAAATATACTCTTGTTGTTCATACAGAATACTTTTACCTAAAATACTACAAAAATAATGACTCCAACCTTAATACTGTCATACTACATTCTGCAAAAGCATTATTAAGAAATAATTTCCAAATCACTTGATAAGTGGGAAAATGAGGCAGATTGTTTGTATAATCATCAGTCATTGTAAATGATGTATAACAATGAAACTTGGAATAGAAATGAAAGTGCCCAAGTAAATAATTTACAAAGCTTACCAAACACTTTATGATGAAAACTATACTTAATTTAGGAAAGTAACTTTGGAGCATTGAATTTTTTTTCTAAAATAAAAACATTTAAAAAAGGTGACAGAAAATTGTACTACTATTCTTTAAAAATGGGTTAAAAGCTTACATTTAATATCTCATTAATATTCTCCTAATCCTTTTTGGTTAAAATTCATGAAAATATTCTCAGTCCTTCATACTGTATTAGGAAATAATAACAGCAGAAAGGAAACTGTGGCTTAGGTGAAGGAAGTTATTCTACCCAAGACATATGTTCCAATAAGTACAAGAATTACTTTTGAGGATTCTAGAATGAGATATGAACAAAATCAACATTTTCATATTAAATCATAGGACTTGCAGGAGGAAAAACTTGCTAGATACAGCAATATGAGTTTTAACCATGTTCAAATAAGATGACATTATAGGAGAACATCAAGAATAAAGTTGCGATAATACGAAACTGATCATATTTGTTGGTGTCCAAATTAAAGAAAGGAAAAATATAACTTCTGGAATATAGAAAGTGCATGCTTTTCCATCATTAGAAAGGGCAGATAGTTCAAACCAGATCATTAGGATGGCCTACAAACAAAGGTTGATCAAATTTAGGAAGAGCAATGCACAAACCCCATTTTTACAAAGCTGTTCTATTTAGTACTTGCATTCATATTATTTTGTAAAATCATGATGAGGTGAGATTAAATATTTTGTATTGCTTTCCCTACATTAACGTGATGGAACAGGAATGACACATCAAAGTGGCTTTTTGCTTATCTCTCAAGGAAATGACACCAACTCGATATTCCCCTTCATGAATTGATGTTTTTCTTGATCTATAGAAGTCATCGTAGTCTTTAATCTTACTACATACTATTCACTCTGTTTGGGGGTATATTATATTTTCAGGTAATTTGCTACTTGATGACCACTTATAGTAAATAGCACAGGTAACGAGCTGAATCACCAGTCCTGTGCCACTTTCCTTCTGGCCACCATGAGCTGGGCATCATTGCTCTGCTGTTCTTTCCATCATGATGCTTTTGCCTTGGAGTCTCCTGACCATGGACTGAATCCCTGAAACCATGAGCTAAATTAAACCTCTCCTCCTTTAAATTGTGGCTGTTGGATATCGTATCCCAGGATTGAGAAAGTTGACTAACAGGAAAAAAATGGAACCTGCCTGTGTGGTTTAGAAGTCATTGGAATCGGTTTGAAGAAAGAGGAGAAATGTTTGAAGATGCAGACTAGAAAATCCTAGCATGACATGAACAGAGCCTGATGAATGATTCTCTTGGCACTCAGAAGACCAAAAAACTAATAAATAGGAAAGCAGACAGGAAAGACCAGGCAGAGGCAGTTTCAGCTCAGAACAAGATTCCACCGGAGTTTGGACTAGAGCCATGTGTCTTACATTCTTGCAAAAAATCTGTCTACATTTTGACCATGTCCTGAGAATTGTAAAAAGTAGAAATTTAAACCAGAGAAATAATTACTCTGGTAAGAGAAATGTCACTATAGCCCAACATTCAGGCTGTGGCAAAGGTATTGCAGGCTTCTTTTAGCCTAATTCATAGTAAGACTTGGGAGCAAAACACAGAAGAGAAAAATTCTAAAAATTTGATTTTGGACAAGAAACCATGTATAAAGATAGTAGCAAAGGGAATATGGCTGTTGAAGACGTTAACAGCATGAAAAAGAAAGTAAGTGTGGTAAAACCTTGGTTTGTAAGCAAAATTTGCTTTGGAAACATGCTTGTAGTTCACAGCACTTGTATTTTGAAATGAATTTCCCCATAAGATTAACTGAATCTCAGATGATTTGTTCCACAACCCCCAAATTTTTCATATAAAAATGATTAAATACTATAATAAAAAATATAAAGAAAAATAGGTAACCTGCACTTACATTTGAAAACCTTTGTGAGGAAGAAGAGAGAGAGGTGGATCATTTTGTAGGACAACTTTCACCATCACTAACAGAATCACTGCTGTCTATTGGCTCAGTGGAATCTTTTTCCTTTCATGTAACTTTAACAAGGAATCTACCCAATGACACTTGCTTTTGCCTCCTTTTGAGGATTTCCTAAAAATGTTACATTACATAGTCATTAAACAGATTCATCCCTCTCACTGCTATATCTTACTTGGGGTGCTTTTCTATAAAATTTTTCACACTTTTCCACATTTTATATGACTCCTTCATCTCACTTAAAGCGAAGGATTCCTCCAGCTTTTTCTTCTTCTCCTCTGCAGATGCGACTGCTTCCATAACCTCTTGCTACTGGGAGACTATCACCCACAATCCCACAGCAAGAGAGAGAACCATTTGCTCATTTGTGGTCACGTGATCTTCATCATCACCTACTACTCATATAGTAAGGCATGTTCATTTATCAAGTTAGTTTATTAGAAATGTTCACTCCTCTTACAGAATGCCTGCAGAACAAGTTACTTGCTATCCAAGGTTTTACTGTGCTTTGCCCAGGATTAAGAAGAAAGACACCCTGAAGGCATCTCAGAAATCAAGAAGACCATTTCCATCACAGGCTTAAAGGTGCAGAAGTGTAAACATGTCACTTGAGAAGAGAATGACTCACACTGTATTTGAGAGGGCCTCTTAGAAAATTGGTTCTCCAGGATTCATTTTACTGTTCTCAGTAGTCCAGCCACCTAGAAGTTACTGTAGTCATTGTTCAAAGTGGACTGGCTACTACTCCAGCTAGAAGAATTTTGATGTTGGTTTTATTGTCAGGTAAAATGTTAAGAGTTGTTGGGTCATGGAGGCTTCCACTCAGAGTTTAAAAGACTGTCTGGGAGGCCAGGTAAAATCCCCTTAGAGGGCAATGCATGAAAATGTGGGACTAAATCTATAGGTGCAGGGGAGACCCTGAGAAATCAGAGGCATCAAGAAAATGGTGGGCTGTGAGTGAAGCCAGCCCAAGAAAGAGAAAGACCTTATGGGCTACAACCATCAAGACCCTAGGGTGGGGGCCACACAAGCCCTTTGGAGCGCACATTTTATCACCCTATGTTCTAAATGCCAGATATAGAGCTACAGAATAGCTTAATGTCTGCTCCGCTGGTGTTTTACCTTCTTTTGATCCTATTCTTTTTCATTATCCTATTTCTTTTTTTGGAATGGGAATGGTTACCTTGTGCTATTGTACCTTGGGATTATGTGACTTTTTAAACCATTGTTTTTATAGGGCTTTATAGCTAAGTGTTTGCCTTGAGCCTCAGAAGGGATTTGAAATTGAATTTTTAAAAGGCTGGACTTTCTGAGACTTTGGGGAAGGAATTATCGTATTTTTGGTTGTATGCTTGATAGTTGTATCATGTCAGACAGAATTATGACCATATATTTATTTGGGGATTAATTATAGTTTAAGGAGAGATGTATTTGGGTGTTAAGAGTTAAGGGTGGGATGTGATGGTTAAGCTTCACTGTGACAACTTGATTTAATTGGCAGCCACCCAGGCACTTGATAAAGCACAGTTTGGGATGGGTCTGGATGATCACAGAGGCACTACTTCTTGGTCTACATCTGGTCCCTCGTCCCCTTCTGTCTGGTCATGTTCACCTGCTCTGCTTCCCAGAGGCCATCTGACCTGTGCACTGAGGAGCTACTGTGATCTATGTTAAACCTCTTTGACTTTAAATTGTGCTGGGTATTGTTTTCCAGTAATAGGAAAGCTGAGTAATACACTACTTTTACTTTGAAAAAAAAAAGTTTTTCTGTGTTTTCTCCTCATGGATTTTTTTAGATTCCTCCAGTATGAGAAGTGGAAAGTGCTTTTGGGACTAATAAAGTGCTTTTGAGGAAGTTCTAGATCTCTCAAGTTTTTGAAAGTGGGCTGATTTACCAAATTCTGTGAATCTAATTCTGTGAATCAATTCTGTGAATCTTATGAGTAAAAGAGATATGCAAATGTTTACTTCTTATACAGATATTGACTATCAAGCAAAAACCAAATAGAACAGGTTATTTTGGAAGCCTTCTTTCAAGTTTGTTTCTGGAAAACAGTAGATACTAAATAAATACTATTTCCCTCACTCCCTTCTTTCAGGAATGATTTATTTGAACAACTACTGCTGCCAGTCTCTAATTGTTCTACCTTTCTTCTTCCTGGTTCCTTTTATTTCCTCTGCTTTCAACATGATGTCACAAACATGATTGCAATCAATATTGCATATAACTTACTTTTTAGTTCAAAAATTACATTTTTATATCCTTTGATATGATTCCCTCTGCTCTCAAAGTATTGGCGAAGTTACATAGAAACAGGCTCAGCATGGTCTCCTTGTATTCTTGTGCTTCTAACAAATTTCCTCTGTCCCTCAGAAGTCTTCAAGCCCTCAGACTAGTGGTTCCTATGTTGGCTTCTCTGGATTTTTCCTTTCCAAAACATTTCATCTTCCATGAGCTAATCCATATTTTTACCTTATAAAACTTTCTTCTACTCAGGGAATTCCTACTTGGAATCCCCTCTACCTCCCTCATGGAAATTGCAGCCTCATTTATGGCCTTTATATTAAGAGTCTTTGTTTCATTTATTTATTTTTTTTCAGCTTTAATTGAGTTTATTGGTACATTTTAGGGATATACTACAGTTACATTCATTGTTGGGATCTTGTACCTGTACATGATAAGTCTTAATTCTCATTTTTTCCCCTTACCCCTGCCCTCCCTTCACCCCCTCCTCTCTTCCCCATCTACAAACACTTTATTCATTTCATTATCTTACCATGAAGTGTGCCGCCATTTACCTAAAAAACATTTTCAACCATCTACTGTGTGTTGGGCACTACGCCTGCATAATGCAGAAGCTCAAATGGCAAACATGACACCACTCTGCTCTTTAGTAAGGTGTTTCAAACCTGACTAATGTTTGCACCTCCAAATTACTCTGCCTTCATCCATAGAACCATCCTACATCCCAACAACATGCTTTCAAAACTTTAAAGCTAACTTTCCCTTAGTTTTCCACTTCTTTCCCTGTATCTATCCAAGTATTTTGATAATTATTTCTTCAAATTGTTTCTCCTCAGCCTGCCTTGTCCTAGATACCTCCATGACCCTTCTTTATCCTTCATGCTAATTAAAAACTAGATGCTAATCCCTGTGGCTTTTGCCATATGACTATTCCAAATTATTTAATGACTTTTTTTTTACTTCATCAAGAATTGGCTAAATGAAATTCAGAATCCTGTAGGTATCAAATTCATCTATGATACACGAGATGATGAACTTTCAACTCTTCTCAAGCTCTGTCAGTCTTAAAATATGTAACACTTGTACTAACTTCGTAACTTCTGTTGTCACAACTTCCTCCCCATTAGGGAATTCTATTATTATCTCTCATTTAAATATGACTCTATAAAACCCCAATTTAATTACCACAGCCGGAATGAAATTTCTGACAGATTAGGTAGCAGTTTCAAGAGCAGCTCCTGGGTAAAGACTACTTGAACCCAAATCCTTGTTCCATCACGAACACTGTGATCTTAATAAAATTGTCTAATCTTCTAGTGCCTTGGTTTGTTCATTTGTAATAGAAAGATGAAAATCACACCGATCTTTTAAAATAGTTATAACAAATAAAGTAATAGGTGTAGAGGGCTTGGAATATTATCCACCAGATGTATCAACTCAATAAACACTACATCATTAGCAACAGATTTGTGGTGGAGATATATTGTCTCAGAATCCTAGACTTCCCTCTGGTAGATTTTTCTATCACATTGTCAATGACACAAATTAGAGCTTAATGAAATGCAAGTGTGCTATTTGCTATTGTACCACGCATTCTAGTTTTATCTCTTCAACTCCATTTAAAATCCTTAAGAGTAGAAACTGGATCTTTTGTTTCTTACTTGTCACTTAGTGTCATGTTTAGGCCCATGGTAGCTACTCAGTTAAGACAGACAGGCTGATTTGTCCTGTTCCAATTCATATTTACCCCATATGTAAATTCTAAAAATTGGAACTACAATCTATTCCTTCTTTTTTTACCTTGACTCGCAAGTAAAAAAGAAATTCCATACATAAAAACTGCATTAGTAGTTTCCCATAATCTTTTAAAGATCTTTTTCTTTTTTCAGTGATAAAAAGAGAATCATAATAAATTATACTTAAAAGAAAATCAGAAGAGTAATTTCCTATAGTACTTTCCTTATTTTACTGGTGGATGATTTAAGTTATTATAGTAAATTATGTAAAGATTGATAACTTGATAAACACATAGACTGACTCTTGTATGTAATAACTTGGACTACTGTTGTTCTGTAATGCAATGGGAGGTTTTAGGGAATCATTCTATTCTGCAGGCAGGCAATAAGATGTACATTATTTAGGAAGAATGAAAAAACATAAGGAAATTTACTAACGTAGGTGTGGTTGCTATTATCACCATGCTGTAGCAATACTAAACAGAATCCTTAATAAAATATTCCTTCCTGATGGAGACAGAAATTGCCACAGACACCCACCTCCTCACCTTATCCCCTTCAACACTGCATTTTCCTTGGGAATTATCTTTTCTTATCTCAGTATGGGGTTTTGACACATCCTACTACAGCTTTAGTTTTTACTCTATTCCACAATAAAAAATAACATTATGTCACAGCCCAATATGCACATAGTTACCCCAATATATACTTCACAAAACAATTATATTCATTTCTAACAGGTTGCGGCACTAATTTTTTTAAAACTATTGCTGTAATTTGATCCTTAGCCATCCAAGTGGGAATTGCCTAGAAATATTTCTATAATTAGTTGGTCGTTTCCTTAGGGTCTTGGTTAATTCAAAATTGAAACTGACTAGATCTTTCTTATTAAGGTAAAAATAGCAAGGAAGGCACAGATTTACTTTCCTTGATCTCTTGTGCTAAGAGGTTTATATGACAGGAATAACAGAACATGAAAGCCAATCCTAGGCTCAGGAGTGGATATCACCCAAAGAGTCTTCTCTACCTTTGGAGAGGTTCTTTTTCCTAGACTGGCCTTGACCTGAGCACCATTTCTCAATTTCTTCTCAACTCCTGCTTCCTATCTATAACATATGGGTTGCTCCCATTGAGTTCTGGCCAAGTTTTTATTTAATTAGAAATTCACATAACACAAATGTTCATTAATCTCAGTCCTTTCCTAAACCACTTGTTTTGTGTCATTTGTCTCCAGTAAGTGCGCTAATTCTTTAGTTAGCTCTCTGTCTATACATAATTCCAGTACCCATCACTGCAAGAGTCACTTTATGCCCATAGTTCATGAATGAAACCACTCATGGTACAATCATCGCTGGACAGTATTTCCTTATAAAAGCTGCAGTTAGATACTCAATTAGTACTAAGATAAGGAATATATGCTTAATGCCATGTATCAAATATTGGGATTTATCCCTTCTTATTTACTCTTTGATTTAGCATAAAGCCAGTTTTAAACAGGGACTTAATCATGATTATACAACTTTCAAGACTTTATTTGATAAACCAAACCTGCAAATGTACTTAGTTTCTTAGTTCTGCATAAAGTAATAGTTAATGTATGACCCAGACTAGCTTCCAAAGGTAATAGTGGGTATTGGTTGAAAGTTCACTTTTTACTAGTCAGTATTAATTTATGCTGTAATTTCCTCTAAATCATTTTACTGTTAAAATAAGGAATTAGAATAATACTTAAAACTTTTCTACAAGCTTTAAAGGTGTATATATCAGGTGATAGCAAGAAAGGAACATGGAGCTATTAAAGTCTGGTAGATAAAAATCACTAAAAACTATAGGAAAAGTGATTTTCTTCATAAAAATTCCAAGCTAATTAAGAGGAAAACTGATAAAATCATAAAATAGTTCAATGTGACTTGATTAAAAATACAAACAAAACAAATTTAATAACTATCAGTATTATCCAACTATAACCACTGCCACAACCATCTCAAAAAAACAAAAATATTACCATATTTGAGTAATATTTTTAAAAATGTTCAAGACCTGTGTAGAGAAAACTACATACATTTTAAAGAGAAGATAAAGTGTGTAGAGAAAGTGTTGCAAAAGAGGCACATTTATGCAAGGCTAAATATTTTATATGTGAAGCTGGCAACATACAATTATTTACCTAGTGTAATCTCTTTTAATATGTGAAAATTTATACAATGTTTTAAGGTAATAAAGAGGATGAGTAATTAAGGACTATAGAAGAGAAGACAGTGATTAAAAAACAATTTAAAAGAAAAAGAAAAAAGTGAAAGAAGGAACATGAAAACCTGGAGATTACAATACTCCAACTTGTGTGATTGGTTAATCTTAGTGATTATCAAATGAATTGGTTTTTAAAACTCCAGGAAATGGGTAAAGGGCCCCTCTGGGCATGTTTGGTTGGGCTATGGTAGTGAGACCCTGGGGCCATGTCTGGTCCTTGCCCCTTTCTCTCTGGCTCTTTCCCTTTCTTTCTGCTTCCTCCACCATCCCTTTCACAGTGGGTGTCCTGCCTCGGAGCTATGGATGAAATCTCTGATGTGAAAAGACAAAATATGCCATTTTCTCCTTTAAATTGTATATGTTAGGTGTTTTGTCCTAACTATGAAATGCAGAACAATATTTTTTCCTTTACTCATGAACTTCAGAGTGTTTTCAAATCATAGCTCTTCAAATATTTTTGATCTACTGAATCCACCACAAAATATATACACACTTACAGGAAAAGAAGACCTTGTGTAAATATTTTAATACTACATTTACTGAGTGATCATGGAATTAATGTGAGTTACCTTTGGACTCTACAATTGCAAGAGATGCTCATATTGGTGAACTGCTGAAGTGTGTATGCATTTTTCTGGTAGAGTTTCTATAATTCCTCAGAAGGACCAGTTTAAATGGCCATTTCATATATAAAATGTATGTCACACCAGCAACCAGGGCAATACAAACTTAAGCTAAATTTGACTTTCAACTTTGAATTTTTCAATCTTTAATTTAATACCTCAAAATATTAGCTTAAAATAACACATAGGGCCCTTCTGGTGGGCTGAAGGAGTAGGTGAAAATTTCAAAAATTAAGACTAGGAAATTGCTATAAAATAGTAATTCAATATTTATCCCTCAAGATCAAAGATTATATATGTAACAGAAAGTAAAAATCTATAGGGAAAAATTATCAGGATAGTTAAAAGAAAATTTGAGTAGGAATCCAGCTTCTTATTCCAGAAGTAGCTACATACCACATTAACATTTTCTGCCTGTGAACCTGTTTCCATCTCTTCCCAAAGAAAATTTGGACTATATAATTTTTGATACCTTTTTCTGTTCTAAAGTAATTATAATTTCATTATTTTAATGGCTGGATCAAGGAAAAGAAAAGGACTATTTTTATTATGATCAAAATTCTGATAATCAAGAATTATATACTGTTGGAGATCCTCAGCATCACTGTGGAAGCAACTGAAATATTAAATCCCTGTCGCTAAGAGATAGGCATTAATGAAGACAAAAAATGCCACCCAGAGCACAAGCATTGCATTTTTTTAAAGCTTCTGATCTGCACAGCTATTATATGTTCAATATGGAATGGACTGAGTCACTGAATGAAAGAGGTAAGACTTTTGTGCTTATACGTAGTTATATATATTTAATCTAGCTTTAATTCTGATAAATTAATATCCAATTATTTAATTCTTCTGTTACCACTGACTTCTCTTTTGTAAAGAAGTAAGTTAGAGTTATCCATGTGTTTTGGTTTCAAGCCCCTCTCATACTTCTAAAATTATTGTGGACCCCAAAGAGCTACAGTTTATACAAGTTACCTATTGATATTTACCATATTAGACATTTAGATGAGGAAATTTAAAATATATATTTAAATTATTTGACATAAAAAATAATTACATAACTGTCAAATCTTAATTTTACAGATACAGTTTCCAAATAATTATCAGTTCTGTTGTGTGTCTCTCTCTTTCAGAATTCACTAAATTTTAATGTGTTGTCTTAATTGATGGATTTTAAGGAAATCCTGTTTTATGCACATATGTATTTGGAATGAGGAATAGAATCTGAAGTCAGATCAATGAAATTGGTTTTTGCTGTTTTCTGCTTGGGTGAGTAGGAGGCTTCTAGAGATTGAACCCAGGGCCTTAGGCATAATAGGGAAGGCCCATGTCACTATGATCCTTCCCCAGTCCTTTTTTACTGTTATGTTAAAACCCATTTATCTGTGTCTCACTTGAGTGGATCTTTTACCACGTGTGATCTGGTTATGTCATGCACAGTGTAATTCATAGAGTATCAGCTCACTGAATTCCCATAATCATGCAGATCTCCCACATATTGACACATTCTTTTACACAATAATAACAAAACAATAATTCCATTATGAAAAAAATCTGTAAGTATTGAAAAGCTGACACATTTACAAGGTGTTATAGAAGCTTTTAACAATTGTAATTTTTACCTGAGAGTCTGACATGTATCACTAACAAGAACTGTTTGTTTTATTCCTTGAAATGAAAGGCTTACTTATTAATTTTGACAACCAACAAAGTGAAAAGAAAACCTACAGAATAGGAAAAAAATTGCCAACTATTCCTTAGACAATGGACTAATGTCTAGGATATGTAAAGACTACAACAGAAATTAGGCCCTCAAAATATAAAATCCAATAAAAAAAATAGACAAATGAAAAGAAAAAAAAGCAAAAACAAAAACAAAAAACAGAAAAAACAGGCAAATGAAATGAATAGTCACTTCCAGAGAAGTACAGATGACTATAAGTACATGAAGAAATAGTCAATATCTCTGGCCACTGGAGAAATGCAAATTAAATCAACACTGAGATTCTATCTCATCTCAGAAAAAAATGGCCTTCATCAAGAAGTCAAACAAGATTAGGTATGATGGAACACACTTGTAATCCCAGCCCTCAGGAGGCTGAGGTAGGAGGATTGCTGTGAGTTCAAGGCCAGCCTGGGCTAAAGAGCGAGGTCAAGGCCAGACTAGACTACCCAATGAGATGCTGTCTCAGAAAGAAAGAAAGAAAGAAAGAAAGAAAGAGAGAGAGAGAGAAAGGAAGGAAGGAAGATGTAAAAAGTAAGCTGGTGAGGCTATGAAGGGAAAAGATACTCTTCTACACTGTTCAGTGGAAATGTACAGTAGTGCAACCACTGTGGAGAGCAGCATGGATATTCCTCAATAAACTAAACCTGTAAATCTCATTGACTCAGCTAGAAAGAAGGAAGATAGATCTTCCTCAAAGGAAATGGGATCATGAGATGCAGGGGGGAGGGATTGAAAAAACCTTAAGGTGTGTTATGCACACGTACCAACTCCACACAGGGTATGTAAACATCATGTACTGCAAATATGCATTCATAAAAATGAATAAATACATAAATGGAAATTTTAAAAACTGTCCGCCAAAAACTTAAGTCTAAAACAACCATGATTTGTGAGGAATTTGTTCAAGAAAAAAATGATGCTAAATCTATATAGCTATTTTTTTCTTTCAACTCAAATGTTAAGAACTTTCTTCAAGGCAATCACTTGTGGTACTTTAGTATGTAGATGTGTAGTAACAATCTGTACTGTTCCATCAAGGACAGTCCTAAGTAATATAGAAACTCTTTTTATTTTTTTATGACTGTTTAGAAGCAACAAATAAAATGACACTTGGCAGCTTACTCTCACTAATTGATACTCTGTTTGTTATAATTCACACTACGGTATCAGCAGTTATACTTTTTTTTTTTTTTTGCTCTGTCAGTACAAGTGCTAACAGAGTGGAATAGCAAATAATATCTTTGCATTATTATGAAATAGTTTTGACTTCAGCAACCCAGGAGAATCTCAGGAATCTCCAGCTCCTGATGGTGCAAACTTTGAAGAGCACCGAACACACCGCTCAAACAAAACAAATGCCATTATAAACCTCCCAAGACATTTCTAAATTGACTGGAAGTACACTCCCTAACAATACACTGAAATGTGTAAGCACTCATTTAAGGTTTAAGCAGAAAGAATAAAATTTGAACATCACAGAGGTTAAAAATAACATGAGAAGTAAACTTGTAAAAAAATTTCACCATAACAAAGTTTGATAGAGCATAAAGAAGGAAAACAAATGGACCTTAAAACATGCATTCATTCTTTTAACTATTGTTTTCATACCATGTAGCTTGTAATCTTGAAATGGTTCTGTCATTAGGTAACATCTGCTTCTTTTCCTGGCAGCTGTTGGAAATTTTCTTGGAATAAAAACTCTGGAATCTTTCCTACGAGATTCAAACCAGGTGGAGGACATGCAGAGTCACCATCCTCCTCCCAGGTCTTAACACTTTCAGTCTGACCAGCAATTCAGCAGGGTTCTTGCTCACATGGTTAGTCAGTCATGTGCTATCTTTTCTTAGCCAATCACAGGACCATGCTAAAAACAACAGCTGCTCAATTGAGACATCATCTAATGACCTGCAGGCACCTCTGTCATTATCCATCGTCCTCTCCCAGGGATAGCACATATCCTGTCAGGTCTCAAAGCCTTTTGTAAAGGGTTATACAATGTTACCAAAGCTACATAAAGTATCAGAAGTGAAAATATTGGTCAAAGTACTTGGATATGTGGGTCTGTTTCAAGGAATACTTTTGTTTCTTGTTCATATGACTTTGTGCTGTGAAGGAAAATGAATGAGAAATAATCTCTACAGTGATGATTTTTAGAGTGTTGTTGCTGGTAGGTTAAATGACGTTGTTATTACTAAGTGCCTGCCATGAAACTTTACAGTGTTTTTATGCTGTAACGTTTCTGTGGTACCTGGGATTGCACCACATGTTCGCAGGCACCGCTTTGGCTCGAATACACCCCTTAGTGTTGATGAACTGGAAATTTAATGCTTAAAGCCACAGCCCTGAGATCCTTAAAAAGTGGACAGAAGGCTGTGTCCTCATGAACAGGTCAATATTACTAACACAGGAAGGGCATCTTTTTCCTAAGCAAGGTCATGTTAGAAAAGTGAGTGCCTCTCTTTCTCCTTGCCTTTGCTGTCTACAAAATGATACAGCAAGAATACACTGACAGATGCCATTATCTTGTATGGGAATTTCCATCCTCTGTAACTGTCATAGACAAATTTTTCTTTATAAATTACTCAGCCTGTGGAATTCTGTTATAGTAACAAAATAGACTGAAACAGGCTCATAAGATTAGAAGGATTGAGCAGATAGTAATATTAAAGAAATTAAATTATTCACAGTTCCTTCAGAGGTTGGTTAGAACATCCAATTCAAAAGATTGTTGAGAAATATCCAAAGAAGATAATTGTAGCTACATTGTGGCTTTGACTGTCAATAATTAACAAGGAAGATACATTCAAGCCTGTCTGTACTACCCTATGAGCACAACTTTGGCAATAGAGTTTAGCCAATGCTACAAAGAGGAAAAGCTAAGACAAAATTTTTTTTTTTTTTTTTTTTTGAGACAGGGTCTCACTATGTAGTTGAGACTGACCTGGAACTCACTAGATAGTCCAAGCTGGTTTTGAACTCATAGCGATCCTCCTGCCTCAGCCTCCCAAGTGCTGGGATTACAGGCGTGAGCCACCACGCCTGGTCAAGACAAAATTTCTTAAGAACTGCTCAACTCAGAAAATTTCTACTGACTCTTCTATCTCTTTCTAGCCACTAAACAAATCTTTCAAATTCTCAAGGCTCAGCTTTTGTATATCTTCTTTATTTCATACTTTCATTCACTTCCTTTGTTTCAACTATGCTATGCATTTGTTCGTGACTCTCAAACTTACATTTCTAGTATTGGTTTCTTCTCTGAGCTTCAGGCTTGAATATCTATATGTTTATTCAACAAACTCCCTTGTATTTCAAATACATATTTGTGTATATACTTGCATGTATAAGTATTCTATTGAAAAATAAATTTTGCTTTATATATTTGAGCTTTACAATATAATGTTATGGGACATATATATAGAGAGAGGGGGGATAGATAGTTTTATAGAGAAGCATATTAAGTGTTGTTTCTTCACATTATTACTTTTCTGTGACAAGAACAGTCAAAATATACTTATTTAACAAACTACCCAGTATAACACAATTTTAATACATTTATTTATCAGTTCAAAATAGACTGAAAACGTATATTGCTGGTATTAGTGCTTACAGTATCCTAAGCAATGCATTAATTACTCACATATAAAGACTTTAAACATAAACACTACATGTAAAATTTGATTGTTGAAATGTTTTCACTAGCTGTGCTTGGCCAAGATTTAAAGAGCTCTGTAGTAATTAGGCTCTGGAATTTGCAACCAGAACTCTATATCTATATCTAAATTCATTTATTAATATAAAAACAAACAAAATCATCAAAATGAAAACATGCAAAGACTTTATTCAGAGCTTACAGTAGCAAGAAAGTCGTCCACCATTTGCATTTGGCAGAGACTTAAAGGAAGCCAGGGTGGTGCGAAAGTAGTAGATCCCAGGTGAAGATTTGCCATGGTGAAGCTATAAGGATGACTAGAAGCAAGGTGTTGATTTGATTGCTTAGTAGCATATATATTCATCTTTCTCTGGTTACTCTTAAATTGGAAATGTACAGCAAATATTAGGTAAGTTATCAGCTACCACTCAAGTTGGCAATCAGGTCTTGGATACTGGTGGTCAATTGCTACGGGGTTGATGTTGGTGTCCGGGACTAGTTGTTGTAAAATTGTGTTGGCCCTCTGAGCTGGGTGAGCAAGTAATGGCTCAGAGTTTCATTTTTATACACAATCTGGCCATTGTCTACTTGTATATTGTCTCTCACCAGTAACTATTTTTTTTTTTATTATTGAGTTTATTGGTACATTTAGGGATACAGTACAGTTACATTCATTGTTGGGATCATGTACCTTTACATGGCAAGTCTTGATTCTCATTTTTTTCCCCTTACCTCTGCCCTCCCTTCACCCCCTCCTCCCCTCCCCATCTACAAACACTTTATTTTCATCTTTTCATTCTCTCACATTTTTTTCTTTTCCCTTTTTGTTCTTCCCCTATTTTTAATAAACTATGATACATGTAATTTTTAAAGTATTTTAATTTTATCATAAAATTCTCATGTAATACTATTGGCATATTTAAAATCTTATGCTAACACCTCAAAGTGTTATTATAGATAAATATCTAGAAAAAATAGAATCACTTACTGTCAGTAGTTAAAATTCTGAGTCCAAGGATTTCTTATTTAAAATGGCAGGGATACTACACAACACAGCAGCAAGATGAAAACATGTTTTACTGGAGTTCATATTGGGGTTATATATGAAAATAAAAACAATGAAGCAATATGTGAACAAACCATTTCTAAGAATAATAATTTCCAGTAATTTTAAAATGTAAAGATATAACTTGCATATAGGAAAAATCAGAGTTGAAAGCAAGATAAAATACTTTAACCCACATCTATTTCTGAAATAAGAGTAGTGACTAAGAGAAAAATTATAAAGACAAACATATGGAAAAAAATTAACTTTTAAGAACAGGATATAAAAAGTGGAAATTAGAGTAACATACTCAAATATCTAAGAGGAAATAACATAGAATTTAAAGCAACTACTTAAGAGGAGAAAGAAAAGAGGACGTGGCAGCACATTGCCTTCGCTGTATCTCCAGCTCATTCCCTCTAGTAACCTCTGCAACAACTTGCTTGGGCCTTTTTATGGTCTTCAGCCCATCTTACGCCTTCACCTCCCTTGTCACCAGCTTGAATGCCACACCCTTCTATAGACTCCTGATCATCTTCCCTCTCTAAATCCATTATCTCAATCCATTGTGCTCCCGGATACCATACCATAACCCTAATACATATCTGTAGTAGACAGGTAATATTCTTTATAATATATCAATTTTTATTTTTTATGAATACATGTTTTCAGTATATATAATGATTACATTTCTCGAGGGAAGTACATGTACATAACACATCTTAATGCGTTATTCATCATTTTCTGCTCCCCTCCGTGCCCCTCCCTTCACCTGCAAAAAGATCTATCTTTCCACTTCCTAATATTTATCTTTTATTTTACTCATATTTTGGATTTCTCATATAAGAGCAGCCATGTGATATTTAAGAGTGTGCATGTGATTTACTTCACTTAAAATTATTATTGTATGGTGCATCTGCTTTCCCATAGAAGACTCAAATTTATCTTCTTTTGTGGCAGAGTAGTACTCCACTGGGTGCAAATACTGCATTTTATTTATCCATATGTCTTCTGATGAACATATAGCCTGCTTCCAAGATTTAGCAACTGCGCATTTATACAACATGTGTAGCATGGATCACTGTAATGCGATGTCTTTAACTCTTTGGGGAAGATATTTAAAAGGGAAATACATGGGTTCAACAGAATTTCTAGTTTTAGTTTTTGAAGAATCTCCATGCTGATTACCACAGTAGTCTTGCTAGTTTACATTTCCACCAAAAGTATTGGAGGCTTCCTTTTCTCTCCACAGCTTCTCCAGCATTTATTATTATTTCATTTCTTGAAGATAAACACTATTTCTGGAGTAAGAGCTAATCTCAATGTGGTTTTAATTTGCATTTCTCTAATGGCCAGAAATAGTGAACATTTTTTCACCTATATACTAATTATTTGTACTTCTGAGAAGTGTCTATTTGTTTCAGCTGCCCATTTTTTTATTAGGTATTTTATTTTAGGGGATCTATGTTTTTTGAGTTTTTATATATTCTAGATATTAATCCTCTGTCTAAGGAATAGCTGGTAACGTTTTTTCCTGTTCTGTAGGTTGTCTCTTCACTCTTGGTTGTTTCCTTTGCTGTGCAGGTTTTTCATTTAATATGATCTCATTGTTGATTCTTTTTTTTTTTTCTTTTTGGTGCCAGGAATTGAACTCGGGCCCTTGCACTTGCAAGGCAGGCTACCGAACCGCTGAGATAAATCCCCAGCCCCTCATTGTTGATTCTTGATATCATTTCTTGTGCAATTGTGGTTCTGTTCAGAAAAGCCTTGTCTATTACTATATCTTCAAGAGTTTTCCTCATTTTATCTTGCAGCTTATTAAGTGTTTCTATTTTAACACTAGACATTTGATCCATTTTGATTTTCATTTAGTACATAATAAGGGATATGAGTCTAGACTCCATCTTCTATGTGTGGATAGCCAGTGTTCTCAGAACTTTTTTTTTTGTACAGGGGATCTAACTCGGGTCCTTGCACTTGCGAGGCAGGCACCAGAACCACTGACCTAAATCCGCAGCCCTCAGAACTATTTTTTAAAAGGTGCCTCCTCCAGCATGTTTTCAGCCCCCTTTGTCAAAGATCAGGTGGCTGAATGTATCAGTGGTTGTTTCTGAATCTTCTGGTCTGTTCTACTGATTTGTGCCAGCACTGTGCTGTTTTTAATCCCTGTAGATTTGTAATATAATTTGAAGTCTGCAATTTTGTTGCTTCCTGTCTTGTCTGTGTTGCTCAGGATTGCTTTTGATATTCTGGGTCTCTTCTTTTTCCATATGAATTTTAGGATTGTTTTCTCTAGTTCTGTGAGGATGCTAATGGTATTTTGATTGGGATCATGTTAAATCTATCAGTTTTTGAAGTACTGCAATTTTGACAATATTGTTTCTGACTATCCAGGAGCAGGGGATATCTTTCCATTTTCTGATGTCCTCTTTGATCTTCTTTTTCAGAGTATTGTAGTTATCACTGTAGGGGTCTTTCATTTGCTTGGTTATGTTAATTTCCAAGTATTTTAGTTTTCTTAATGCTATTATGAATGGTATTCTTTTCTTAATTTATTTCTCCGGTGAGCTCATTATTAGTGTACAGGAACACTACTCATTTTTATTTGTTGATTTTTATGTCATGCTAACTACTGAATTTGGTTATTAATTCTAGGAGTCTTTTGCTGGGAATATTTTAGAGGATCAAGACATGCAGTATTCTACTCTTACTCATATTCCCTTAGACAATTATTTCCAACTCCCTTTTTTTAAAAATGCTCCCTCTTCCTTCTCACACAGCCAATAGCCTCAGTGTTTTACTGAGAAAATGGAAGAGCGTCAAAGATGAGTCCCCATTCTATAGAAACCAATTTCCCGTGAATCCACATGCGCCATCTCTTAGGAGTAAATTGTTCCTATCTAGGCTTTGCTTGTGGGTCTTGGAGCCAATTTCCTCTAGCTTATTACACCAGCTGCTGATGGCCTTCCCTGCATCTGTACTTCTACTGTGTCTTGAATTGTTCTTAACACAAAATATATAAAACATTTTTAGAAGCAAATAACACTGTTGGCTTCAAGCCATTACCCCATTCTGTTAGTTCATCTTATAGCAAAATATCTATAAGGAATTACTAATTTTTAGTAAATGAAAGCATAAAGAAGAAAGCACAAAGGATGAATACACATGGAAATATATATAATCTCATAAATATTCGGGAAATATGAATTTAAATTTGAGATAAATGTATTCACTCATTAAATAAGCACAGTAACAACTCTTCAACAGGGGATCTTAGATGTGGGTAGCAGGCAGTCTGAGAAAATACTGCTGAGAGAGTGTAAACCCTCTCCTCATGTTTCTAAACATTAGCATAATCTTGCTGCAGACATCTGTTAAGCTTGTCATCCTCCTTCCCTCCCTCCTCGCTTCCTTCTTTCATAATTCAGGCCAAAATCCGTAAGTGGGACTGAGTGTAACAATGGGGCAGGATGAAGGAGGTGCCCATGGGAAGAAAGATGGGACAATTATAGCTGTGTTTATTCTTCACCTCTGTCACTGACAGTGCCTGGAAGGAGCAATACATTCAGAATGATGATAATACCCAGTAGCATTTGTGTTTCAGTTTTTAAATACTACTCTTCACTAACAAGACCAGGGTTCTTCGGAGAAACTGCTGATGCTAAAACTGGGTCCCAGGAATTACAAATGGACCCTGGGACATTTTGTTCTGCCAGAAAATATGGATGTATTCAAATAAGTGTAGGAACGTGCCAAAAAAGCATAGAAAGCAATGTTAAGAGATTTCCACCAATCAAATTTGTGTCAATTTCAGTATCAAAATTAATAATACTGTCATACCATAATCCATTCAACAAAACAGGCAACTAAAGTTAATGCTATTATAAGTGAGTGACTAAATAAATTGGTAAAATAAGAATTTTTCCTCACAGTAAGTTGCTTATCAACAAATGTACAACAGATGGCAGAATTAGAAAAATCACTTTGTGGCAAAACTAACAATGAATGGCTCTAATTTCTCATTTGTTCTGCCAAACAACATCAATGGGTGCATTCTTTTCTTGTAAGGTCACCATTTAAAACTATGTATATTAGAAGGTTCTTTTTAAAATTATAGTATGAGATAGGATTGATAATATGAATGTGCGAATTTAGGCATTTTTTCGGCTACTGGAAAGACTAGAATAAGAACAAAATAAAACAAAAGGTTGACATTTACAATACCATTGGGCTTTTCCTTGACTAACATGTTAAGTAACTGAAAGTTTCTCAGGTGTATGTTTCAAGGCATTCTCTTATTATGCAATTGTGTATGACTGAGGACCTTTATCAGAATAGCTAAAGGATACATCATGATTTTCCTCATTTTTCTCATAGAACCATTATGTTGATAAAGTCAAGTCATGAGAACACTGAAAATTCAAATACAATGGTATTTTCTTTTTCTTTTTTTCTCATTGAGGTTACTGGTACATTTTAAGTATACAGTACAGTTACATTCATCATTGGGATCTTGTACTTTTACATGGCAGGTCTTGGTTCTCATATTTTCCCCTTACTCCTGCCCTCCCCTCACTCCTTCCTCCCTTCCCTATTTACAAATACTTTATTTCCATTTTTTCATTTTCTCATAGTTTTTTCTTTTCCCTTATTACCTTTCCCCTACCCTTCCCACTTCCCCTACACCTTTAGCCCCCTTCTTCCTATTACATATTGTCAATTATACCATTAGGATATAATTATATTATTATATTATATCCTAATTATTTACAATTATAGTTTTTTATACCAGAGAAACTATTCGGTATTTACATGTGTGACTTATTTATTTCACTTAAGAGTATAAGGTCAATATGCATCCATTTTCCTATGAATGACTCTGACTTCTCATTCTTTATGGCTGAGTAGTATTCCTTTTTATAGAAAAAACACATCTTCTTTATCCAGTTTCCAACTGATGGGAAGATGGGCTGTCTCCAAGTTTTAGCTATTACAAACTGTGCTGCTATAAACCTGAAAATATTTTCTTAGCAACCTCAAATTTCTGATTAGGAAAGCATAATATAAAGATAAAAACTATTTCATGAGTTTCTATAGTATGCCACCTTTAATTCATATAAGAAAATTATTATAAAAGTATTATTATATATCCTTTAAAATGAGAAACCAATGCTCAAAAAGATTAATGATCAAACTCAGAATTATACAGCTAGTGAGTGCTTGGGCAAAAATTTCAACTTCTAAAGACTTGGTTTTTTTTTATACTGGCTTAGTTATTAATTTGGGGAGGGATACTGACAAATGGTATTGTAAAGTTTTCTACATGTCTACTTTCCAAAATTTAAGCAAGGGCTATGAAGTATCCGTAACTGCCAGTGTCGGTGACTCCTATCTCTAACTCACAGGAATATGAACTGTTAAATCCCAGCCTGTAAATCTGACCTCTCAAGATCTGTGTGGCTCGTTTCTGGACAGTAAGAATTGAACTTAATTTCTGGCCTCACCAACATTTTCTGGAAGGCAAGGTTTTTATAATTCAAATGACTCTCTTGTTAAAAAGAGGGAGTATGTAGGAGAAGTGAAAAGGGTAAGGGAAAGGAAATAAGGGAAAAGAAAAATATGAGAAAATGAAAAAAAGAGAAGCAAAGTATTTGTGAATAGGGGAGCGGGAGAGGGTGAATGGAGGGCAGCAGTAAGGGGAAAAAATGAGAACCAAGACCTGTCATGTAAAGTTATAAGATTCCCATGATGAATGTAACTGTACTGTATACCTAAAATGTACCAATAAACTCAATGAGAAAATAAAAGGAGGTAGTGTGGTAGAGAAATTCAACTGAGGAACAGTCAGGGTAGAAGCCCCAAGAGACAAGTATATCTTGAGCAATTACAAGGAGATTCAAACAAGGCAGGAAGTTTGGATAGCTGGAGTGAGTTATAAGACAGAATCCTTGGTACTAAAATGGGCTGAGCCCTGAGCAAAAAAAGAAATCAATGAGAACAATAAAAAGCAAGCAAAAAAGAAATGGAAGGTTCAGCTCAAGGCCAATTTAACTTTGCAGAAATAACATCCTTTGTCACTACAACAACTGATACCAGAAACATTTGTTGGAGGATTCTCATCTGTGATTCAACAAAGCAAAGGAGGGAACACAGCTTATGACTCACACAGTCATTGGAGAGACAGCCCTGACAGAGACAAGAAGAACAGGCTTCGTAACTCTGATTCAAACTATTTTACTTCCGTGCTGTGAGGTTTTAGATGCTTTCTTATTCCCTACAGAAAATATGACAGACCATAACAGTAAAGAAAATGAGTCATTGTGATGGTAAGAAAGAAATGTTGTGGGAAAGGGGGAAGTATTTCTGAATGTTCGTTTGTACGTGCGTGTATGTATGTGTTTGTAAAGGAACAAGAGCTTGAAGCTGAAGGGAGAACAAAACTCATACGAATCTTTGAGCATGCTGTGGAGGAATATTGAGCTGCAAGTGTCTACATTTATAGTTTTGTTCATGGTATGGTTTCATGTGTATATGAGCATTAATTAGATCATACTGTGATTATTTAAAATAAAAAGATTACAATAGAATATACATCACTATCAATCAATCACCCTCAAATATTCCCCCTCACTTGGAACACAGCACACTTGTGCTTTTTTTTTTTTTTTTTGTCACTTTTTGAAGCAGTTCTGGATGTCCTCTTTCATAAGCATCTTTATTTGGTCTGTCATGTTGTCTTGTTGTCCTGAATGGATTCAAAAATGTTTATCTTTTGGGATCATCATGCCTTAAAGTCATATGGTGCCAGATCAGGTTACTAAGGTAAACGAGGGCACACTGTAATGTTTTTATGAGCCTGCCTCTCTGTTGGCTAGCATTCAGCAACAGCATTCACTGTATTTTAAATCTAACCTCTTAAGGACACTCCTGAAAAAAGGCCCTCTTGAACTGCTTCAGAAAATCCCTAGAACAATGGGACACGTGTGTCTGAAGAGAAGTGTGCTGAGAGGTCTGGCAGGGAGGGTGTCTTCCTAGAATAAATTTTAAAAATTTAAACATTCCCCTTATGCTTTGATAATACCTCATATAATTAAAATTCATCAAGATTCATGTATTAAATATGTATAGCTTTTTTATATGTCAAGCATACCTCACCATTGAAAGTTTTCCCATTGCTTTTATGTGCACATGTGTGTGTGTGATTGTGTAAATACATTGACAGAAATTAGATCAGGTTAGAAATAGAGGAGGATGTCAGCATAAATCTATTATCAAGGATAAAGAGAAAAATTATCAGAAAGAAATGTAGGCTACTCAATTAGATTTGAATCTCACATAAATAATACAGAACTTTTAGTATATGTTCCATGGATTGTTTGGCAAACTCCTATCCCTGAGCTTTGTACTGCTAAAGTGTGAAGTCCACTACATATTTCCCAGGATAAGCAATATTTAAGGTAGATTGCTTTTTGGCATAACTGAATTTCAAATTTAACTGAGTATTCCATGTTTTTGTTTGATAAAACTGGAAACTTTCCTGAAAAGTGTATGATTGATGGATGGATGTAAATATTTTTCCTGGATTTATATCCGTGTGTGTGTGTGTGTGTGTGTGTGTGTGCATGCAAGGGTTGGAGGAGAAAGAAAGAGAATTTGGGTGCTTTTGGATGGAGCAGTAATGGTAAGAAATATCTTCTTTATGTTTCCCAAATAAAATCTATTTTTTTCTCTTAGAGAAATAATCTTAGTATATAAAATGAAGAAAAGAAGCGAGGGTTGCAGAGTGATGTGCACACCTATAATTCCAGCACTTGGGAGGTGGAAGAGAAGGACACCAAGAGCTCAAGACCATCCTGACCTACAAAGCGATTTCAAGCAAGACCCTGTCTCACAAAACAACAGCAACAAAATCATCAAAAATAAAGAAGAACATAAAAGGAAGATTTTTGAAATCTACAATCCCATTATCTAAACATAACCACTATTAAAATTTTGGGTTTATTCAAATTCTTAACTCTACTTCTATATCAGTGAAATAGAACGGTAATGAAATTTTAAAGCCACATAAGCACTATTATGTATAGAGGACTTAATATATGTTAGGCAATTTGCTCAGTGCTTAATATAGATTTACTCACTATATATTCAGTGAGAACCCAATGAAGAAGACATTATCACTGCCATTTTATGATAGAAAAAGAAGAAACAAGGCAGAGAAAATTAAAGCAACTTTACCAATGTCATCCAGTAAGTATGTAGCCCAGTTAGGATTCAGAACCAGGTAGTGCAAGTCTGGTTTAATTCCCAGCTCTGCTACTTACTAGTTCTATTAACTTCAGGCAGGTGATTTTTGACTCTTAGTTTACAAATTTTTTAACAGGAATAATAAGTGTCCCTTCCCCAGGGACAGCTTCAGAGCAGTGCAGCCTGTAGAACACCTCCCACTGGAAGGACCCTTGCTTGTGTTAATCTTCACTTTAATGGTCACTATCTTGAAACTCCTCACAGTTTTATCTCTGACCACGCCTGGAGGAGAGATAACATGCTGATCACCTGACAGAGTATACAGATAGCCTGTGAGTGTGGTTGTGTCATGGAGCAGTGTGCACACCTGGGGGGTCAGTTTCTGCACATCCCTGTGCAGCTCAGGCAGTGAACAGCAGGCCCAGTTCTTCCTGGGTGCATGCAAACATGGGGCTGTTCAGGGAGCTGCAGACATGAGAGGGCTGCCAGTGTGAGTTGGGCACAGCCAGTGACAGCAATGGTGGCAACAGCAACTAAGGGCCGAGAGTTGCAGATCTCCACATAGAGTCAAGATAATGGCCCATGGGTGACTAGCCTGTCTACTTGTCTCCAGAGTTGTCTTGCAGGCCTGCACAAGTCTTAACTGTCCACTCAAATGTTGCTATAGTGATTGTCTCTGTTTGGGCAATAAAATTTGCACTGAATTATTACGAAAGAAAACCACCCATATACACACTGTAACAATGTACATCAGGAGATATTAAAATTCTCCAAAAAGTCTGGGATCTTTGGTTTTTGAAAAGTTCTGCAATACTGCAAAGAAAGCATCTACAGGCTTAGAAATAAAAATCAAATTTAACAATGATCACATCCAATGGAAAATAACATTATTTTCACACGAAGTTTTAGATAAGCAAATTGTTAATGAGAAAGACAACCTTAAAATTATTTTTTCTTGCTCAGGTGCTTTGAAGTATTTACAAACCATGGGCCTCTTAATTTCTCATATTACTTCACAATTTACAGAAAATGTCAGAAGAAGCATCAAATGCCATTATATAAATTTATATTTGAAATTAAATTTAGATTTATAGAAAACTGGTTTGTATGAAGATTGAATGTTTTGGGGAAAATTGTTCTTTGATAATTTTTGAGTTTATCTCAGTGTTGTCAGAGCCTATAAAATCCACTTAGTCTCAGGAGCAATAGTTTGTAAATCATGTGTGAATTTTAAGAAAGTACTAGTGCTTTCTCAAAATTAAAAATGCTAAAAACTTTTGAGGTTTAAATGGCCAATGTGGCAATGGGTTATACCTGGAGACATTATTATAAACTCACATTTAGTTTATGGTAGCCCGAAAGTGTTGCACTGGTCGAACCTGGAATAATCTGAGCAACACAGTAAAGTAGCATCTGATTACAATGCAAAATAGAAAATAAATGGACAAGGGGAAAAAATGAGAACCAAGACCTGTCATGTAAAGGTACAAAATCCCAATAATAAATGTAACTGTACAGCATACCTAAAATGCACCAATAAACTCAATGAAGAAAAAAAAATAAATGCCCAAGAGAGATATGAATTGATTGCATAAATAAATAACCTGAAAAGAAGAAAAAAATCCTTTATACAAAAGAATTCTAAATAATTTATGCAGATATTCTGCTCTCAAGAGGGTAGAACGTAGCTCCCTGCTCCTCAAGTATAGGCTACCGATGGCAATTTCCTTTTAAATGATATGAAATGGAGAGGGGGAGTATAATTTTACAGTGGAGAAACCTGAAAAACACGTTTAAGCAGATGGTCAAAGTTAATGTGAATAGTGTCATTTTGATAACAATTTTAATAATCTAATTGAGTTTCTAGAAAATGTATTATAAACTAAGAAATCTTATTTTCAAGTATTATTTTATAATCTAATATTATGTACAAATATATTTTTATAATTTACTAATTTATGTTATTACTCTTTGATCATTACTGTATTTTTCTTATAGTATTTTGCAAGTAATAAAATATTTTGTGCGGAAACAACTCAAGGTGCCTTGCCTTTTCATTATTTACTAAGCCCTGTCACTTATATAGTGAGCTTATCAAACTTACAGTACTTTTGGTAGTTTACCTATTAGTAGTTCAAAAACATAGACTAGACTTGTGTTACATAAGTGCTTAATAAATGCCATTATTACTGAGCTATTTTCAGTACCCAAATGTTGATGATGAAAAAACGCTCTTCTTCCGGAAATGTTTTGGTTACTTGAGTAGGATTTTTGACTACTTTACAGAAAAATCGCAGTAACACCCACCTAATCAGTGCAATGTAGCTGGTATAAGAGATCTGTGCACATATTTGTATACGAAATCAAATATTTGAGAAAATTGTGTGAAGGAGTCAAGTGAAAGAGCTGGTCTGATGGAATTCAACTTGCTAATTTGCTATTGCTGGACTGGGCACTTTGCTTACTTCATTTTCTCAAACCTTGTAATGCTGAGAAGCATACACTACTATTCCCATTAAACTGGAGACCACATTGAGATGTGAGGTGTTTAGAAAACATTTTAGGTCACAATATGAGTAATAGAATTGGAGTTGGACTCAATTAAAGCTGAAAAAAAATTAAAAAAAAAAGAAAAGATAAAAAATAAGAAAACCCCCACAAATTTAGATATATATTATATGGAATCAATCAATAAAATCTAACATCATACTATTAGATTTTCCAGAAAAAGAGGGTGGAGAAGGTAAAATGGAAAGATTGATTAATTAAAAGACAATTTCTCCATCCCAAAGAACACAAGATTAGAGATTCTAGGTAATTAGCACAATGGATGGAAATGAAATGAACCTAACTGACAAAGTATGGGAAAGCAAACCCCCGGACAGATCTTTCTAATGGCTTGTGTCTAGATGTCCCCCCCACAAAGCCTCATATGGTGATAGGTGGGGCTCTTTCAGAGGTGTCTCGATCTAGTATTTGATACTGGGGTTAAAGATGTGATGATGCTGGGATTGATTCATGGTGTAATGCTAGGAGTAAGGGTGCTCTTCTCTGAGTCTGAGTTTTACTCACCCTAGATAGAATACAAGGGACAGAAGGAGGGCTGCTATTGTTGATTTTGGCTTGCTTCTTGTTACTTTGCTGCTTTGCTGCCTTTTGTCCACCATGAACTATTTCTCCTCTGAGATGTCCCTCTGTCTTGTAACCCTATGAACTGACACTTCTACAATCTATGAGCTACAATAAACCTTTCTTCCTTAAAAAAAAAAAAGAATTGGAGTTGGAATCGAGTTTTTATTATTTTCAAGCAGTGTTCTTTTTTTTACCTCACAGGGCCTCACATTTCTCATGGTGCAAATGCTCCTTATTTGCTTTAACATTTCCTCACTTTGGTGTAAAATGTTTTGGAAACTGCTAAAAATTTTGGTTTAAATAAATCAGAATTAAGAATGAACTATTCTTTTCCTTCTTGGAAAAGCTCAATTTCTAGAAATAGTTTTGTTTTTTCTTGTAATGACTGCAATCCCCGGTCGTGAGCTCACTCCCTGACAGCTCTGTTGGGCGCGGGCTGAGTCCAGTCTCTGTGCACTCCTCGGATTCTAGTCCACCGCTTTCTGCAGAATGTTCTTGATGGTAGTGCAAAATTTTACTTGGCACTGGCCACTTTAGGGTGAACCACAGAGGAGGAGTTTCAGGCTGCAGGAATAAAACTTGTCAATGCCTCCATAGTGGGGGCCGAGTTTTCATGGTTTTCCTGGGCTTCACCAGCCGCTCCGCTGGGGTAGAAGCTCCCTCCACTCCTGAGGTTCTCAAACAGGACCTCACGGCTGTGGCCTCGCTCTTCACACTTGCTTCCTGCCCTAGGTTTTCTCTGTGCCTTTGAGACTCTGTATGCAGGTGTAGTGATTACCACAGACCAGTTGTCCAGCGCCATTGACCTGTTTCCATTTCCTAGCTCATTCCATGCACTGTGGCTGCTTTCTTGCTATTTTAAAACCAGCTTCTTCATGGCTGCTAGGGAGCCAGGTGATAGAACTAAGAGTGTCACAGTTTCTGTGACCGAAGGTGAATTTTTCCAATGGCAGGTAACAGGAAGTAAATACATTTGTTTTGGGGTTTTTTTTCATTGAGTTTATTGGTACTTTTTAGTTATACAGTACTAAAATTTAGTTATACAGTTATTCATCTTGTACCTTTACATGACAGATCTTGGTTCTTATTTCTTCCCCATACCCCCGTCCTCCCTTCACCTCCTCCACACTCCCTATTTACAAAGACTTTGTTTCCATTTTTTTCTTTTCCCCTACACCTTTAGCCCTTTTCTTCCTATTTCACACTGTCAGTTATAGTAAATAGACTTGTGATCAAAAGCTAGAGTGCTGTTGTTAACAGCACAGTGCCTGTTCTCCGTCTTCTGCTTCTACCTCTCCTTTCCCTCTGTCGCCCTTCCCTAGAACGGAATATGCCATAAACTCATTTTTGCTTCAGGCCCTGTTTTCTAGGAAACACAGAAAAGACAGTTATGATCTTAAGATCCACTAGCATTAGTATTTATCCCCAGGGTCAAATCATACTCATCTTATTAAGAAGGATTACTAACAGCTTTGAATTAATTATAGCAAACTAATCCTTTTTTTTTTTTTTGAGACAAAAGAGGAACAGAAGAGAGAATCACATTAACTGGCGTCCAAAAAAGCAGAGAAGGTTGTTCCTCTAAAAGAACTGTGCAAAATTCCTTGACTCTGATTTCTGCACTTTGCACTAAGAAATGGTAAGGTGGGTTGATGAGTCTTACACATGCAACTATTCATGTCTCTGAAAATATCTTACTTGCTGCACAGGAGGTGGAGCTTAGTATTTTAAAGGTAATGCCAATCAGTAATAATGGATGTAGCAAAGGACTGTATATGGGTAAGCAGGTTATCCACGTGCAACTGTTTGTCTATTACTTTAATTTATACCAATGCACGCTATGCATTCAACTCCAAATATCTGGAGAAATTTTGCTAATATATCGTGTTTAAAGAATAACAGCCAGATTTAGGAGAAGAAGACAGCACAGCACCATCCACCACCTCCACTCATCTAGGAAGAGGGTAGAGTGAAGACGACACTATTACATTCTTGGGAAAGGCAAATTCAGACACACAAAATACTTAGTGTTAACTACTAACTCTTACCTTATGATCAGCATCTGAAGATAGCAGAATAAAGAGAACAGGATACCCAACATGATAAGGACTCAAACAACATGACATCAAAGTAGTAAAACTTCAGCTCCTCCTTACTTAACATTATATACTGAGACTTTAAACCATATCAGATTTCTCATCAAATGTTAAGCATATACTTTGATGACTGAATGATTAATGTGCAAGGTTTTGTTTCTATTTTACATTTAATAGTCTTGTGATGTGCCTCTTGTTTTGTGGTAGCTGAGGTTGTTCAAGGTCCAAGTGTGCTGTTAGTGGATGAGTAGGCAACCAAATGACAATGCTTATTATCTAATTAAAATTACTGTGCACCTTGAGACCATAAGGTTAAGTGAAACAAATCACACACACACTTAAATATCACATTGCTTCTCTTATATGAGAAATTAAAATATAAATAAGGAGCAAATAAATAAAGACAGATAATAGGAAACAGGGTGATAGATCTTTTATGAAAGGGATGGAGAATAAAAGAAGAAAGAAGAAGAGATGGGAGAGGAAGGGATGAAAAAGGAATTAAGATGTCTTTGTGTGCGTGTACCAGCTCCCCAAGAGGAATGTAATCAGTATGTATTACAAACAAGTGCTAATAAAAAACAGAAAAAATGAGAAAAAAATCAATATAAAATTAAGACCTAAATAATTTTTTAAAAATATTATGTTAGAGGTTTAATGGGGTTTGTGAAAGTTCTGATTAATATCATCATCATTTGAGTACTGAAATGAATAACTATGACTTGTAGCTCAAAAATGATGCCCTTTCACGTTTTAAGCTGCAACCTATCAGAATGACTTTCATTCTCTCTCAAATTTCTCAATGTAAATGAGCCAATTCTTCTGTACTATGCCACTTACTATAGAGAACTTCTGTTTCAGATAAAGAGCCAACAATGAATATAATAAAGAGAAAGAGTTTTCTGATGCTGATTTAATTTAAATTATTCACTGGGAAGATGAAGATGGTGGCATAACACAATCAATTCCATTTGAAACTAGTATTTTGTGGGTCTTTTGACTTATATACAGTATGTTTTTATTTTTTCCCATTGTCCTGCCCTCCCCTCCACCCCTCCACCCCTCCCCTTCTACAAAGACTTTATTTCCATTTTTTCATTGTCTCATATTAATTCCATTCCCTTCTTTCTTTTCTCCAGCCCCTCCTGCTTAGACTGCTACTCTAAGTGCCTTTCTGGATCACTCCAGAACAACTATTCCATCTTGAATTACCAGGAAATACACGTCCTAACTTTGCCTCTGGGTGGCTTTGTCCACTACTCTTTCATACACCTTAATTAAGATTTCTCAGGGCTGGAGGCAGGAGCATATTTTGTCACATGTTATCTTGCCATTAGACTCACTAATAATGTTTACTGTTCTGGAAACTTGTAAATTCAGGAACACTTGATGGTGAATCACTAAGTAAACATTTAATTATGCTTAATTATGTTTCTCCCTGTTTGTATTATTTTTCTCAAACAGCTTAACAATCCCCATCTAGCGTTCTTGCCTCATCCTCCTCAATTTCCTCAACCTTCTCTGCTTAAGAATGTTTTGTGTTCGCAACTCTACAAACCCTTGTATGTGCAATCATATCTTAATTTTGTATATATTTTCCCTGTAGATGATATGCCTTCTATCCAATTATTTAGTGATTATTTTTTCTTTCTTTTTTTTTTCTCCGGAACCGGGGATCAAACTCAAGACCTAGCTCTTTTTAGGCAGGCTTGGTGCTACTCGGCTAAATGTTTAGCACCAACCTGAAAGCCATAACTACTTTAGTTTTTAAACTTAGCTAAAATACTATCTCCTCTCAGAAGAATTTCCTAATCTATGAAAGTATTAAATGTGTGCCTACAAAGATGTCTATGTTATATCACATTAGTTTGAGTTACACATTTCACCATGTGGTTCTTAAAAATGTGGATTTTTCTGATTTATCATTGTTTGAAGAATCTAATCAATAGTACCTATTTGAAGGTGATCTTTAATGCTTAGGGATTAATGAATATATAAAGCTACAAACACATTTTATTACAGGAACCTAAAATGTAATTAATAATTATAAGTGCCCAAAGAAGTCTAAAATCAGGGCAAAGAAACATAAGCATTTTGCTTTTGTGAAGTACAGTGTTATGGATGCTAGCGTGTCCTTTGCTTTTATGGAAGGCTCTTTATCTTTCATTAGATGTGTAAACTATTTTTATAAAAAAATTCTGGGGAATGTGAAAAAAAATTAAAATGTTTCCATGTCCCCTTGAAAACAAAACAGCTACAAAATGAGTTAAGATTTCCCTTTCTCTTCTTTTCCTAATGTAATGTGTTTGCCCTAAATTCTACGGGTCTATTAATGAGAGGACTGCATTTATTCTGTACAAGTTATGTAGCAACTAGAAGATTATTCATTTTGGCAAACCAGATGTAAAGCGGGAAAACTGACAAGTGGAAATGTACCCCTTGTGTAGTAAAGAGTGGGAAGCTCATATCACAAACTAGTGATGAAGGAACAGATTCGAAACTAACACTTGAAAAAGGGCACATGAATAATATTTGAAAAACAACCTAGGGTAGAAGGATTGATTCTGTCTTTTGTCACTTGTGAGAACAAATGCATAGTTTTAAAAAAAGACAGATTCAGTTCACCTCTGTGCGTCACAGCTGAACACCACGATGTCTCTGTAGTCTGGAGGAGCAAAGGTAGCTGAGCCGCTTTCCCATCTCTGGGATACTGGGCTCAGCCCTCACAACAGAAGCTATTTTGAGTTCAGCTTTTCAGTTTTCTGCTGGCTCTGAGGCAGAGACGGAATGGTGAGAGGACCGGGGTGGAGGGCAGCTCCTCGTTCTGTGGTAGCCAGGAAGCCCAGTGAGAAGGCAGAAGCCAAGAACTCTTGCGTTCTTACCCCTGCTTCCAGGTGGGTCACACCCCCAGTGACCTGCCTCCTTCAGCCATGCCCCACCTCCCAAAAGCGCCTCAGCTACCCAATCACTGCCTAACACACAGGACTTTGAGGGGACACTGGAGACCTAAACCAGAACAAAGGTGCAGAGGGACTCATAAGACTCAGACTTGGGCAAGAGATGAAAGATATGAAATAGAAAGAAGGCAATAATAACCCCTACCAAAAGAAAAGTCAGACTTTCTTTTAATCTCTCTGGGGAATTAATAAACGCTCATTAAGGCACAATTGTGGGTTGAAAAATATCCACAAATAGTCAAGGATAAAGAACAAGTAGCATGCTGGAAAGTGGTAGCTATGACAAAGTCAGAGACTCATCCATTTCGAGAAGCAGTGCAAGCAGAGTATGGAGAATGCTGAACTGCACACACAGACTTGGGTCTGAGGTCTGAAATAACGAAAGTATATCTCATGTTACTGCACTTAGTGCTATTGTGCTTTGCAGAGCGCAATAAAGCTGTGTTTATACAGGTCTAAGCTTTGTGATAATCCTGCACCTAGCAAGTCTATTTGGTGCTTTTATCCAGCAGTATGTGCTCACTTTGTCTCTGCTTCATATTTGGGTAATGATCAAAAGATTTCAAACCCTTTCATCATCAGCAGCATTTGTTATTATTATTATTATTATTATTATTATTACTATTTCTGTTATGATCTGTGATTGTTGATGAACTATTGTTATCTGTTTTGGGGGCATCACAAACAGTGCCCATATGAGATGGTGAACTTCATTGGCAACTGTGTTTTTGGACTAAACCACAGTCTCACTGGTCCTTTCTCTCTTTTTCATTCCTATGTATTCAGAGATACATAAAAACATTAGAAATAGGGAATTTAGCTCAGTTGTTCCACCTCCTGCCTCGCAAACACAAGGACCTGAGTTCGATCCCCGGTACCAAAAAAAATGATCAATTAATGACCTGCATGGCTTTTAAGTGTTCAAGTGCCAAAAAGCATCACAGCCCTCTTTTTGAATCAATGGGAAGTGATGACCGAACATATTGAAAAAGGCAATCAAAGAAGACACAGTTTGACACCTAGGCCTCTCGCACCAGTGAGCCAAGTTGTTAATGCAAAAGAAAAAGTCTTGAGAGAAATTAAAAGTGCTCACTATAGTGAATCCCTGAGTAGTAGGAAAGTGAAGTGGCTTTACTGGTGGTTTGGCAGAAATTTTAATGCTCTAGTTAGGTCAAACCAGCCTTGACATTTCCTTAAGCCCAAACCTAGTCCCAGCTCAAAACCTTAACTCTCTCCAATTCTGCGCATGCAGAGTGAAGTGAAAAAAATTGCAGGAGAAAAGTTTGAGCTGGCAGAGGTTGATACATGAGTGTGAAGGAAAGAAGCTCCCACTAAAGAATGGAAGTGTGTGGTGAACTGGTAAGTACAGTTGGAGAAGCTACAGCAAGATGGGCAGAAGAGCCAGCTAACTGGTGGGTGTGCTACATTAACTATAACAAATTTTTTAAATTTAGATGAATCAGCCTTGCTCTGGTAGAGGGCTCCATCTGAGCCTTTCATAGCGAGATGGGATATGTCAATTCTTGGCTCCAGAGCTTCAAAGGACAGACTCATTCTCTTGACTGAGCTTAATTCACCTGATATTAAGTTGAAACCATCACTTATTTATAATCCCAAAACTGTAGAACCCTTAAGAATTGTTCCAAATCCTTCTGGGTGTGATAAGTGCACACCTGTAATCCCAGCAGTCAGGAGGCTGAGGTAGGAGGATCACATGTTCACAACAGCTAGGGCTACATATGGTACTAAGTGGAAGGCCAGCCTGAACTACATAGCAAGACCTTGTCTCAAGAAAGCAAACAAAATTATACTAAACATAATGACTTCAAGTCTTTCTTGTTTCCCCTCTCTCTCTCTCCCTCCCCGCTCCCGTCTCTTCTTGTGATAGGGATCTCAGAGCCTTATTGTCTGCTGGCAAGATGCTAAACCTCTGAGCTACATTCCCAATCCCTTTCAAGACTTATTGTTTAAGGAATATACTTCATAAAGCTATAGCTGCTGTAGATGGTAATTCATCTGCTGGATTGGAAGAAGATAAATTTAAAATATTTGTGAAGGATTTATTGTACTAGATGCCATTAAGAACAGACAAGATGGCCTCAATATGCATCCATTTTCCTATGAATGACTCTAGTTTCTCATTCTTTATGGCTAAGTAGTATTCTATTTTATAGAGAAAACATATCTTCTTTATCCAGTGTCCAACTGATGGGCAATTGGGCTGTTTCCAAGTTTTATCTATGACAAATTGTGCCACTATAAACACAGGTGTACATATATCACTGTGGTATTGTTCTTTTAATTCTTTTGGAAAGATACCCAGCAGAGGCGTGACTGGGTCAAATGGAACCTCTAGTCCCAGCTGTTTGAGGTTTCTCCATATTGATTTCCACAGTGGTTGCACCAGTCTGTACTCCCACCAACAACGGGGAAGGGTTCTTCTCTCCCCACAACCCCACCAACATTTGTTACTGGTTGATTTCTCAATAGCAGCCATTCTTCATGGGATGAAATCTCATGAGGTAGAATCTCAGTGTTGTTTTCATCTGCATCTCTCAAATGACCAGTGATGTGGAACATCTTTTCATATATTTATTTGCCACTTTTACTTCTTTGTCTGAGAAATGTCTGTTCATTTCAGATGCCCATTTTGAAGTGGGTCTTTATATTTGGGGGGCTGATTCATTGAGGAAAAAAAATAAATAAAAATAAAGAACAGACAGGATGCATGGAAGGAGATCAAACTGTCAACACTGAGATTTTGAAAGAAGCTGATTCCAACCCTCACGGATGACATTGAGGGGCTCAAGATTTCAGCAGAAGAGACAACTGCAGATGTGTACAACAGCAAGAAGTAGAATTAGAAGAGGAATGCAAAGAGGTTTCCAGACTGCTGCAGTTGCTAGATAAACCTTTATGATAGAGCCATGAAGTTATGGAAAGAGCTGAAGCCTGGCTCTTGGGCTGCAGTGCCCTCTGATGGGAGAAGTGATGGAGTCACGGTGTGCTCCTCTGTTTACAAATGAAAACTAGAGTAGCCTGGTGTGGGGTTGATAATTTAAAGGATTACTAGCCTTTAAACAAATACATTACATAAGGATACATATGGAGAAGTAATTCAAAAGAGTTCATTTATGTAAATACCAAGCTATCTTATACTTTAAAATGTAATTCCATTTATAAAAACTAGATTAACTCAAATTTCAAGAATGCATTTGTGGAAACAAGAATAAATAATAAATCTATATAGTATAAATTTTTACCAGTTGAGCTTAAAGAAATATGACTATGTCCTTTTATGTTTTTGTTGCTGTGAAACCACAGAATATTACAAGACTGCTAAAAATTTTTCAGTTTTATTTTAGACTCTGTATCAAGCTACCTGTCCCAATTTTGAGTGGGGAAATATGCTCATTGCTTATTATTATCCAATGACTTGTGATTCACAGAAAATATATCATTTATATCAGCATATTTAAAATAAACTACATAGCAATTTTATATAATTTTTTTCTTAGTATAAAGACATACAAATCTGTGTAACTCTAATGATTGCTCTAAACATCGTACTTGTTTTCTTTTTCCTCCTCCACTCACTTTAAGAAAGGCATTAGTCCTGCAATCATAGATAGAATGCTCCATCACCCTGACGTGGAGTCTCTTGCTTAGCAGAGTTCTTCAGACTCAACTTCTATCCCCTTGTGATGCTTATAAATCTGCCTATTCAATATCATTCTTTTCTATTACCAGAGCTCTCTACTGTTTCCCCTCTGGAAATTGGTTTCTGTTGTTTATTGCTTCATCTACAACAATAGAAATTAGTGTCAAGGATTTATTTTAAGTAAATTTGTTGGGCCAGAAAACTGTGTGGCTCTCAAAATATCCGTATGCCTTCTTACATTTCCCAGATCCCTGAGTCCAGAAGGACCATTGGATGAGTTTTTGCAGTCCATCTAAGGGTGTGGATAGCTATGATTTAATTTCTGTGAGTGGTTCCATTCACAGCTCTTCATCTACCACAGAGGTTGCAGAGGCCACACATCCCCATGGCAGAGCCAGGAGATGAAGGCAGCGTAGACTGCTCCCCAAGCAGCTTTGTAGAGTCATCTTACTAGAGGTAGCCTGGCAGTGAGAAATAAATGTCAATGCATAAATTGTGGAAATGTAGGTATGCTTTAGCATGATGTAATGTAGCCTACCCTGCTAGCACATGATGGTACAGTCAGTCCCAGGGTTTGGCTGCACTTTCTGGACTTTGGGTGCCCTTCCCCAGCACCTCCACTCCTCACCAAGCAGTCCTTCTGGCTTCTTGTTGTTCATTCTGTAAGGGTCAGTTTGGGAAATTTTTTCTGGATAAACCTTTTTTTATTATCTCCAGTCCCCATTGTTGGGCCTTTTCCAAATGCCTCTGTGATGCCATGAGCACAATGGATAAATGATTTTTGGCTAGTTTGGGATTAAGGGATTATTTGTTTAATAGGCTAGCAGGTCTAACAAAGATTAGCAGGTTTTTTGTTTTTTTGAGACAGGGTCTCGTTATACAGTTCAGGTTGGCCTTAAACTCACTATGTAGTACAGGCTAACCTTGAACTCACAGAGATCCTCTGGTCTCAGCCTCCTGAGTGCTGCGATTACAGGCTTGTGCCACTATGCAATAGTTTATATAGTCTGAAGACCTCTAAAAGTCCCTGGGACCCTCTCAAGAGGTCTGGGAAATAAACTGATGGAACAAAAACAACACTGAGTAAAACTCCGGCACCACAGCATACTGATATCATGGTACCAGATGGAGTCCAGAGCTTCTGCATTGTTGTAGTTTTCACTGCCACCATAGTTGGAGAGAAGAAAATCCAATTTCATTTAAGAATGCCCTGGATGAAACATTAACATTTATAAACTATATTCAATTTTGACCCTGAGTACATGGCTTTGTTATATTTTGACAAAATGAGAAGTACAAATAAGCCCCTCCACTCTACTTGAAATAAAAAGATAGACTCAAGTAAATGCATTTAAATGGTTGTATTATTTCCTTGCTGAACGTGACATTTTCATCATGGAAAAACCTGTTACATATTCCTAGGAATAACTGAGAAACTACTGTTTCTTAAAATTGAAATTTGACATTTCCTTGAGCAATGAGCAAAGTGAACCATCACTATGAAAACAATAGATGGATGACAATAAATCTCTGGATTATGAAAATTATAATTTTGTAAACCCGACAGCCCCTTACTACTTAAAAGACTTCACCATCGAATTAGTTTGATATTAATGAGTGTAATTTTCTCACACATATAATTAAAGTTGTCAACATTTAAAACATCTGTTTCATTTAGCAAACCAACATTTACAAAATGAAAACATAAATATTAATTCCAAATCATGCACAGATTTGAAAAAAGCATTTCAAGGGCCATGGGTTTAACTCAGTGGTTCCTCTGCCTGCCTCACAAGCATAAGGTCCTGAGTTCGATCCCTGGTATCCAGAAAAAAAAAAGAAAAAGAAAAAGAAAAGAAAAGAAAAAGCATTTCAAGATGCAATATTCAATTAACTTTAATGTAACAGGTCACAGTTTATTGATATGGTTAAATTCAAATGTAGAAGAAAGTACAACATATGTTTTGATGTAATTTCAAAGGAAAATATCTCAAATATTTTAAAGTGCCACTGACATTCTATTCCCTTTTGACTATATGCTTGTATAAAAGTTTCTTCATATAGTTCAATCAAAACAACAGACTGAATAAAGAAGCAGAAAGGAGAATCTAGCTGTTTTCTACTAAGTCAGATATTAAAGATACTTGCAAAACTAAAACAATGCCACTTTTCTCATTTTTTGTCTTGATAATTATAGTAATTTTAGAAAAATACTGTTATTAATGTTAAAGTGTAATGAGCCAACCATCTTAAATGAATTATCTATTTTTAAATATTTTTCAGCTTTTATTTTCACTTTAATACTATCAATAAGCACAGTCTATTAAACAGAGCTTTTTGGAGTCCTCGGTAATTTTGAACATAAAAGGAAATCCTGAGAGTACAAAGTTTGAGAATGACAGCTATCAATAACTAGGATTGAGGGTATGGAATTGGTAAAATTAATCCAGTAGTTTGCCTGCATGGATGCAGAAAATAGTCTGCAGCAGTGATGAGCGCTCTGAAGACCACAAGTCTCCAGCAACTCCTTTGTAAGGAGGTAACTCCCGAGGAAGTGACAAAACTTACTATTCCAGGTTCCTCAGTGGAGGGAAGGGTGCCCACAACAGCCTGCCTGAACAATCTGCTCTGTACCCACCTTCTGTATGCAAGAGCTCTGTTGCTCTTTGCTCCTGGGCTTCCTCCCAACCCAGAAACTGCAATAAATAATAGGAAAACTCCCTCAACTTGTTTCATCAATAGAGAAGATGATCATATATATTTAGTAGTAAGGAAATACTAAATTTGGCTGCTTGAACAGTCCTTTTGAAAATGTGAGGCTGGTATACTGAGCAGGCTCATTTGTAACAGAAATCCAATAGGGTCATGAACTAGCTACTCCATTACAGCAGTGTTAGGAAAGGAAAGGCAGAACACTGCGTCCAGAGTGGCCTTCTGGTCAACAGTCGGTGAGTGACCTCGGTATACACTCACAGCCTCAGTCACAGAGCAAGACCTGGCAGGAACACCGCTGTAGCGAATGGCTGTATTTGAACTTGGATTCCAGAGCAGCCCCTGGTCTCCAAGCCACTCCCCACACCGGCAAGTTCCCAGAGTAGATGAGGGAAGGACAGCCACAGAGGCAGCCAGATTGAAGAGCAGTCTGGGGAGTCAGGCTGAGGGGCTGGACCTGGTGAACACGGAGCCAGCTCCTGCAGTCAGAGGACAAGTTCAGCCTGATTTACACATGATTGGAAGCTCACTTTGGTGCCATGTTCCCACTGTGAGCAGATCTCTACCCCAGCACCATTGTGGGGTGGACTGCTACCTGAGACTTCCAGCGTGAACAGAGACGCATCTTGGCTTGAGCTCTGCTCCTTAATCCTAATCTGAGGAAAATAGTCACACATCCAAGCAGTAGAAAACTTTCTTTTATTATTCTTTACTTGAATGCATTGTTTTTCATATTTTTTGCTGTTTTCCTCCTCTTATACATTTTGCCCCATTTTATTCCATTATTTTACCCTTTTTACTTTCATGAGCATGTCTTATATGTGTGCTTCTATTCCTCCTGCCTTTTTTCTTCCAATATACTTTATAGAGGGTAAGGGAAGTCTCCCTTATCCCTTCATATCCATCCTACTTGTATCCGTATCTCTATGCCTGACTTCTTTCTCCTGCCTTATTCTTTCTCAGTTTTCAGTTTCTCCTCTTCCTCTTTATGTTTGTCTTCCTTTAACTTTTTCCTCTAATATTTAGATCAATCATAGAATCCTTCTCATACCAATTTCTCTTTTTTTTAGTTTTAATTGAGTTTATTGGTACATTTTAGGGATACAGTACAGTTACACTCATTGTTGGGATCTTGTACCTCTACATGACAGGTCTTGGTTCTCATTTTTTCCCCTGTCCCTGCTCTCCCTTCACCCCCTCCTCCCCTCCCCATCTACAAACACTTTATTTCCATCTTTTCATTATCTCCCATTTTTTTCTTTTCCTTTGTTACCCTTCCCCTACCCATCCCACCTTCCCTACATCTTTAGCCCCTTTATTCCCATTTCACAATGTCAGTAATCTTAGTAGGATCTTATGTATTATTGCAGTTTATTCATATACATTTCTTACTACCAATTTTGTACTCAGTTTTCCTTATCTCCTTCTAAATACATAATATACCTCTACTATCATTAGGATCCCTTTCCCTCCTCTTAATGTCTCCTCCCATACCACATAATAGAATTATTATTTAAAAATTAGAATTATTGTTATTAAAAATTATTTTTCTTCTCTTCCTTCCTGTAGCACTACTCAACACCCTGGGTTTTACATAACTGATTCTAGAAAGTTACTGTTGATTGCTATTTCTCACCATCAGGGGAGACCCAGCTATCACACGTAGTGCACATCAACTGTGCATCAACACTTGCATTGTTAGGATGCTCACACGATAGCTATGGATTTCCTCTTTAGGTGAAAGGGAGATCCAAAAGGTCTCATGGTGTGTTATTGCTCAAATACCACTGTAACAGATTAGGCTGTTTCTGCTGTAGATAATTTGACTGCTTAGGAATAATCCCGACTCAGTGGTCAGGTTTGTGCCAGTGAACCTGGGGAGAAGGACAGGAAAAAGTCCTACCACTGTAGTTCAGACGGGATCAGCCTCTGCAAGAATGCCTGCAACTTGGCAGCAAGAGTCGAGCATGAGCCTGAGTTGACTTCTGTCGTGCAGTGGAGGGATCAGCGGGGTACGAGCACTCGGACTCCAACAAAGAAGCTGCATGTCAGTTACACATGCGGTGCCTCATAATATTTAATGTGTTCCCACTGGACATATTATAGGTTTAAGATTTTGTATGTTTATTTATTTAGTAATGTGGGGTTATGCTGTATTCTTTTAGGGTTTCCTGTGTTCATTTTGTGTACTTGTTCTTTCATTGGCTTGAATTTAATAGATGTCTAGGTTTTCTCCTCTGTCTCCTATATAGTTTCTTCACCTCAAACCCCCAAAACAATATTATTAATATATTTCTTATTCTTTTCCAAACACACCAACTCCTCCTCTGAAGTTTTTAAATTCCCCAAACTTAGCTCCTTCACAGTCACTCCTATATTTTCTAGTATTAATCCTCTATCCTCCCCGTCTTAAGCCTTGGGCTTCTTCCATATCTTCCCCAGCCCATTGTCCTCCCTATCAACAGGCTCTGACAACAGCACAGATTTCCTCAACCACAAAGTGAAACTCATCCTCCCATATCTTGCTCTTTCCCCGACAAAACGTCCTCTGAAAACTCTCAGTGTTGACACTAACTCAACTGAAAGTACTCCAATAGATTCAGACCCCACATCAACCTTTTTTTCTCAGCTACCACTATTCCCCCTTCAAGCCTCCCCCATAATGCCTAGCACACCTCATCCAACTGCCTCCCACTCCCCCCTCCCATTGCAGAACAACCACCAATCATAAGCTGTCATAGTGTGCGTAGAGAACAGACAAAGAGAGAAAGAGTATCTGTCAGGACTATTGTATAGAAGTGCTGTAAGATTGAACCTGTGGATGCTGCTATAATCTGAAGCAATTATTTTGGTAAAACATAGGGATGGAGTCCAAACTGCTTAAAGTAAATAACAGAAGGAGTAAATATTACCCCTGGTCATAGAAAGCTGAAAATTATTCATAGGGAGGCAACATCCTACCAAAATTGTCACATAAGCCACAAATTCTTCTTATTTCTCTAGTCCCCAAACTGCCCTGCAGCAACCCCCTGTAAAAGGAGAGAAAGGGGATATATATGTGTATGTATATATGAAAAAAGGATACACACACACACACACACACACACACACACAAATACACATAGGAGAATGGGGAAACAAGGAAACAGAAGATCACCAAAGCACTTCCAACTCTCCCAAGGTAGAGCAAGGGGTCACAAAGTGGGAAGAGAACAGATACTAGGTAATAGAAATCTATAAAAAATTCTGAGGAGGGATGAAGAAAATAGATCATACTAAGTGGGGGAAAACTTAAAGCATTCCCCCTAAAATCAGGAATAAGACAAAGATGTCCAGCATCACCTTCCCTATTCAATATAGGAATGAAACATTATTAGATTAATTAGGTAGGAGAAAGAAATAAAAAGGACACATAGAGGAAAGGAAAACTCAAATTATTTGCAAATGATATAATCTACATAGAGTATCCAAAGAACTCCATCAAAAAGTTCCTCTGAGAATCAATAACCAACTGCAGCCATGGACCAGTATATGACATCAGCACAAAAAAATCATTAACATGTGTGTGTACCAACAATGAACAAGATGAGAAGGAAATTATGTGAATAATGCCGTTCACAGTGGCTCCAAGAAAAATGAAATACCTAGGAATTAATGAAGAAAGTGAATGACCTCTACAAAGTAAACTACAGTAGTCTGAAAAAAGGAGATTGAAGAGAACATCAGAAAATGGAAAGGCATCCCCTGCTTCTGGATAGGGAGAATGAATATTGTCAAGATGGCCATATCTCCAAAACTTTTATATGGATTTAATGCAGTCCCAATGCAACTACCAATAGCATCCTTTACAGATCTAGAAAGAAAATCTTAAAATTCATATAGAGTCTGAAGAGACTGAGAATAGCAAAAGCAATTTTGGGCAACAAGAGCAAAGCAGGTGGCATAGCAATATCTCATTTCAAGCTATACTACAAAGCAAGAATGCTAAAAAAACAAAAAAACAAAACAAAAAAAACATGGTACTGGAACCAAAACAGATATGTGGATCAATGGAATAGAGTACAGAATATAGAAACATGCCTAGACACACTTATCTATTTGTTCTTCAACAAAGGGGCCCAAAGCATATATTGGAGAAAAGACAACCTATTTAACAAATGGTGCTTGGAAAACTGGTTATCTGGGTGCAGAAGACGGAAACTGAATTCTTATTTCTCACCATATACTAAGTTCAAATCAAAATTTATCAAAGATCTAAACATTAAAACAGAAATATTGAAAGTACTGGAAGATAACATAGGTAAAACACTTGAAAACATAGGTGTAGGGAAGGATTTTTCTAAACAGAATCTCAATTGCGCAAGGAAAAAAAACAAAATCAGCAAATGTGATTATATCAAACTAAGCAGCTTCTGCACAGCAAAAGAATCAATCAGTAGAGTGAAGAGACAACAAACAGAATGGGATGGAATTTTTGCCAGCTACTCAGAAAGAGGACTAATATTTAGAATATTTAAAGAACTAGAAAAATTAAATCACCTAAAATTAAAGACCCAGTCAAGAAATTGGCAAGAGAAATGAACAGACACTTCACAGAGGAAGAAATACAAATGGTCAACAAATATTGAAAAAATGCTCAACATCTCTGGCCAATAGAGAAATTCAAGTTAAAACAATGCTAATATTCTATCTTACAAAAAAATGGCAATCACTAAATAATCCAACAATATCAAATACTGCCCTGGCTGTAGTGAAAAAAGACCTCTCCTTCATTATAGGAATGTAAACTAGTACAACCATTTAGTAAATCAGCATGGTTTCTCAAAGAACTAAAATTATAAATGCATACAATCCAGCTGTCTCTCTGCTGGTTATCTTCCCCAAAGAGCTTAAGACATCACAGTACAGTGATACATGCATAATCATGTTTTAGCAGCAGAATTTAGAGCAACTAAATCCTGCAAACAGCCTGCATATCCATCAACAGATGATTAAAGAAAATGTGCTATCTGTATATAATAGAATACTAATCTACTGTAAAGAATGACTATAAAGAATAATGACTTTGAGACATTTGTAGGAAAATGGATGCACCTGGAAAATATAATTTTGAATAAAAGAAATCACACACAAACTTAAATACCATATGGTATCTCAGTTAAACACAGAATATAGTATACTCTCCTTAATCTGAATAGATTTACAAATTGTTTCATAAAGCTCTTTTAGTTTTAAATGATCAAAAGGAAGTACACAATCATGTATTTCTAATAAATAGATCTTTAAACAAAAATAGAGTTCACTACACCACATTAATAAACTAGCTCTCAGAGCAAATGGGAGAAGGTGGGGAGACAGACAGGTTCCAGCATGGAGTCACATGGACCAGTTCAACCATTACGAAAGCTGCATCCAAAGCTTACAAACAAGATGGCAGGGTTCAGCAGAAGCTTAGTGGTCCTGGCGTCACATCTGTAATAATATTTAATGATGTTTTCAGAAATGACTCTGCAGATTGTTTTATTTTAAAGAGCCTTTTGAAACTAACAACAACAATGAGATTGTACAAAATGACTACATAAAGGATCAATTTTCCCAGCATAGAAAGTCCTTTGGGCCTAGTCATGTTGAGTGGGTTCTAGGAATGGAATTTCTTGATATGATAAAGAGAATTCTTGTATATTCTCTGAATGTGTTTAAATATGGTAGCAAAAAAGAAAACAGAGGGTGACCAAGAAAAATGGAAAAGAGATTTATTTCTTGGAGAAGCCATCACAAATTTCATAAGCCAAATAGGTTTACAGGCTATAATTATTTCTGCTTTTGTACAAACTATTTAGGTATTTGCATCAATTGTATTTTAGCTTTTTTTCGTAAGAGGTTTAGATAAGGAATGTGCATTATGATCATAGACCTACTACCTGAAGGATGATTAACTTAATTTTTTCAAGAGTAAAGGCCATGGTAGAATGGATGATGTTTGGTGCTGGTCAGAAATTGTCAAGAACACTGTGAGTGAAGGAAGGAGCAATGGCAACCACATTCACTGGGCCACAATTAAGAACACATTTATGATTAGGTTCAAGTGAGAGAAACAAAGTACTATATACATGTAAATGGCTTTTGTGAAAGTAATGTTAGTGTCATTTCCCTGGGTGGACTTCTTGCTAGTAGAAGTATTACCCAAAGCTACAAGGAATTCTCATTCTTGGTAGCAAGAAAGCAAGTAAGCAAATAAATAAAACAACACCAACAAAGAAAAAAGCATAATAATGTGAACTGTTAACATCTGGTCAAAGTTGCTTTCTTATCATGAACGTTTGTGATGAACAAAATTAGCTATGGTGATGGTTGTTCACATCTTTGGGTGAGATCTTTAACTCTTCAGTTTCTTCTCTGTAAAGTTAGGGTGGTGATAACTCCATACAGTGGGCAGCACATTAATCCAGACACAGTGGTTAGAACTGTGCCTGACACAACCAGTGTTAAACTCAATGAATGTTACACATATTTATTTATCATCATGAAAACAATGAATGCAAGATGATGTTAATTATGACCAAGTAGATTAGCTGTAAGGTAATTAATAATGAAAGTGAAACATGTCAAGTCTTCTTTAAGAGCCTTGGTCTTTGAGCAATTTAAGAAACTGAGATTATATGTGATATAAAAGAATTAAAAATGCCATTTGAAACTGAATTTATGACATTTCAAGACCACTCCATTATTTGGTTATCTATAATATATATATAGTTGGGTTTTTGATAAATGGAAAGTTGTTATTGGTAGACAATGTAAAAAATATTCATGTTTCCTGGGGCAAAAAGAAAATGTGGTAAAAGACTGTCTCTCAATGTATCCATTCCAGGTTGTTGAAGCTTAAACAAAATTTAAAGACTATATAAGGTCTGCCCTACAAAACATCACCTGCAGACACAGACACAGTCAGACATGGGGATGACCCACACTTGCCCTCCTCCTGTCCTGTGTCTCTCTGATCCTTTATTACCACAGGGAGGTGTGGACCATATCTGTGAAATGGTAGAGAAGTGCCAGGGTGTCTGGCATCTATAGAAAATGCAAACCCAGCACAGAAGCCTGTGACTCCCACCTGAGGATGAGCAGGGCTGCAGCCTGAATGCTAAGACACCGCCTTGCCCTGGGGACCAGCCTAATTCAAGCCCTGCGGGACCAGCATATGCTAGGCTGCAACCCTGCTGACACTGGCCTCTGTGGCATCCTAGAGAGCCACTTCCTCTACAGGGAACTCACACCCACCCAGAAGACAGAAAACTCCAGACTCAACTCCACAGGTGGGATGGGTCCAACCTGGGCTGCAGCAGTGTCACCTTGAAGCTGACTGGAAGGGTGTGCGTGTGCACACACACACACACAGACACACACACACTCACTCACTCAAACTCACTCATTCCTCTACCTCTCCAATGATGCAGAAGACAAACTATATATTCCTAAGAAAATAAACAAAAATTTAGAAGAAAATTATCATCAAAGATGACTATTGATTTGTTTTAATTAAAATATGTTACACATTTTTACTGTTAATAGTCATTATTAAAAAATATATTACAAATAAGGAATTTCCATTAAATTCTGTCCCAATACTTGTGTTATTATAGTGGGTCCCCTGCAAGTTTGGCACAAGGTCCCAAGTTCGATCCCCAGTACCAGCCAAAAATAAAAATAAAAAAAGTTCACAAAACTTCCCTCAGGTCATAATTCCAGTGTACCCTAATTTGAAAAGCATGCTAAGTCAGGCCTAGGAGTCATGACCAGTGTTAATTTTACAAGATGCTTTTCCCTCAGACTCCAGTCTTGGAGGCGATCCAGCTGCGGTAGGTTGTCACTCTCGTGTAGATGCCTGGCTTATTGATTTTGCCACATTCATCTCCCCAGCTCACAATGCCAACGAGGTACCAAATATTTCGAGAATTAGGGTAAACTAGTGGTCCTCCAGAGTCACCCTAAATAAAACAAAGAACATTGTCATTATGACCATTTCCTTTGGAATATTTTAGTTTGCAGTTGGTGCTTCAAAGAGGCTATGAAATGTAAACAATGTAAATTGCTGTGTATTCCTCATTTCAACTGTGACTGACCAGAATACATTCCCTGGGCCTCTCATGTACAACGTGTGATCTGAGAAGGTGTTGTCTGAGAAGTTATAAACTCTAGTTCTACAAGAAAAACTTGGGAAACACATAATGCAGGTATACTTGAAACTCAGGGTCTCATCTCTGAGAAAAGTAACTAGAGCCATCTTACATGAAGAGGATAAGAAGGTAGGAAGAACTTGCAATGGGCAGAAAATGGCTCAGACATTTCTGGGGCTTATCTTTCCTGGAACATGGTAAGAGGGTCGATTCTGACGTTGGGTCCCTGAGAAATGTATGTGGTCCTAACGCATACGAGTGTGTGAGTACTTTGCTTTCTACTGCTTCAGTTTCCTCATCTGAGAAAGAACCATGACAGTGCTGACATGTTGAAATTATGGAGGTAAGGGTTGAATAAATTACTACTTGTAAAGAAATTAGGACAGTGCTTGCCTTAGAGCCAGCCCAACGTGAGTGTTTGTTAATTATAAACATATGTTATATGTTGGGAAGAATTGTTTTAGTGTCAAAGCTAAGGGACACTGACAGAGCTGGCAAGGAACACATGGATTGAAGCATAGAACTGTCTCCATGGATGGCTTTTACAAAATAGTGGCTATTTATGTACCACGTGGTCATACGAATAGCAACCAGAATTACCTGGCAGGCATCGATATTTCCTTCCATGTAGCCAGCACATAACATCGTGTCCTGTATCATGCCATCATATGCTTCTTCAGCATTACATGTGTTTGTGTCGATAATTTTCACAGGTGCCTTCTGAAGTAACACTGGGAATTTACCTGGAGGAATAAATGTCATCAGCAAAAAAGCCACTGTGAGACAAGGCCATATCCTTCTTGCAGAAGATCTCTATTTAGATGCAGCTCTTTAACCATCTAACTTTGAAGGAAAAAAATCCCACTCAATTCTCTCACTCAAGCCTATGAAAAAATAATTTGGACTATGAAATACAAAACATCTTTGAAATGTTGCCTTTCAAAGTCCTTCATAAATCTGAAGCAGGGAGGTAAAAGAGACTTGAGTGGAATGAACCACTCTCCCTCTGCTGGTGTAAGTGTGCTCAGGGTCCACCACATAAGATTTAGGTATCATTTTCCCAACCTGACAAGAGGCTCCCGACAGTAATTCACACAACCAGTTTCCTGTAAAAGTTGATGTTGAGGATGAGCAGGACCCCATGGGAGGATGAGAGGATTTCTCGGAGTAACCCTGGCCCAAGAGGGAAGAGTAGGAAGCATTCTGATAAAAAGAGTTCTGCAGACAGAGTGGGCAGCCAAGGAAAGGGCCAACCTGAGGAGGGAGTCAGGAAGATACAGTGAAGGACACAATGGCCAAGGCCAGAAAATTGGAGACTCAATAATCAAAGACCTCATTAGATGGTTGTACTCTCATGCCCAGAAAGAACATACCTATACCTCTCTAAAGAACACTCTCCCTCTGTTAAAGGTTACAATCAGTGGAGCTTGCACACGTACAACTTGCTGCCTACCCCAAGTCCCTACAGGTCCACTTCTAAGTCCCAGCTCTCCTGCTTATAACCCCATAAGATGATCTCAACTTGGCTGCGATATGCTCCATTTTGGTTAAAAAAACCTCCTAGACAGGAGTCCTTTTGGCAATCCATTTGTCCTTCACCAGGTTCCTTAGTTTATGGGCTCTTTACATTTGCTTTATAAATATATGCTGCTTTCTGCTTTCACTCTACAAGAAATTCTTTTGTTTGGTCCTCTTTTGGCTCTACTGTGTATAATAATTCTTTCTGGGTGGAAAAAACTCATAAGCCAAGTGGTAACATCTTTTGGTGTCCAACATTGGGTTCAAAGAGTTAGGTCTCTCTTAACTCTCTGCCTTGTCATTCTTTCTGGGCTGAGAGAAGAATTCACCAACTGGATGGTAACAAAACCTTTGAGCCAGAAACTTCTCAATTATTTTCTCCCAGTAAGTGAGGCTCCATACCCATACTGGTCTCCTAGTTTGCAGTCATCTTTCCATATACAGCATTCCCTAAGAAATCATCTGAGACTGCTCGATAGCCAGAGGCATATAATGCCTCAGACTCCATTATTGACTTTTCTTGTTGCTTTTTTTTTTTTTTGTAAAGGGGACTGAACTCGGAACCTTGCACTTGTAAGGCAGGTGGCAAAACCTCTGAGCTAAATCATCCCTGGCCCCTCTTGTTGCTTCTGAATCTTATGAAGCACGTTAGGTTCTCAGTGGACTTACCATCATAGGAAAGTGCTCCCCATCCTGTGACAACAGCTCCTTCACCAGGCATAAATGTCTGTGTGGCTTCAGGAAGACAAACTCGATGCACATCATTTTTAAATAAGACTTTTTCAGTGAGCCGTATAATTGCAATATCATCATGATGTTCACCTTTAACGTAGCCTTCATGAATAATGATTTGTTGGACGTAATGTTGCAAGTAGGGAGGAGTTACTTCAGTGCCAAAGCTAACAGTAAATTTTTTTGGATTATCTGTCCTAAACAAACAAAAATCCTGTGGTTTTTTTTTTTCATTTTGAAATGGCAAAATACTGCATTCTATAGCAAATAGAAGAAATTCTGCATCTACTCTATGCTTTTCATGATATTATTATTTCATCTCTCTGTATTCCATTGCAATGCAAAATATGATTTTTTAAAATACAGTTCAGACACCTTGTTTGAGTTCCTATACCACACCCTAAGGCAAAAGGGATGTAAATTGAAAATAAATAGCACATGCCTTCAAGAAGCTAAATCTAATTAAGGATGAGTTTAAACATTGCCAGTCACAATTGTTTAGATGCTTGAGTATGTAATTAGCAGGAATGCATAGGAATTCAATCAATATGTTTAAGGGATAGAAATATTTTTTTGGGAAAATAGGGTATGAGACAAGACTAAGTCTTATTTGCCTAAAAAAGAGTAGAGCAGACATATGAAGAGAGAGGAGAGTTGTATAAATTGTATTTTAGCAACTGGCATACAAAGTGATGAGAAATGTGACTCGGCTAAGAAGAAATAGAGTTCTCAAAATTGAGAGACTTGCCATGGTCCCTGGTAAGGTGGGGAAGGCAAGGATTGGCCGTGTAACTTGTCTGTCAAACGAGGGCCCTTCTGAGACCAAAGTGCTGCCTAGGAATTGAGCAGAAAAACAGGAAAAAACTGGACTTGCCCTTAGCTCTGTACTCCCGGGATGCAGCAATGAACTCACTTTGTAAAGCAGTGAGCCGCAGTCACCAGGAAGACCTCGCTGATCAGCGTGGCCCCGCAGTAGTGCCTGCCGTCCATCTTCAGGCTGGCCTGCCACGGCCACTCTCCCTCCTGCGCCGTGGAGCCTCCCTTGATCCTGTCGTACGTGGCAGACATCCTGGCGCGTCTCCCGCAGCCTGTCAGTTTTGTTTTATCGAGAATACAGATAATTTTTATTCATTTATTAATTCGTTTTATAGTTATAATTTGTATTCGATGGCTTGATTGACTGATGTTAACAAAGGGGATGGAATTCAAGGCTTTTTCACTGAACTACATTCCAAATCCTTTTAGAAGAGGAAAAATGGAATGAATATAAGAAAAAAAATGGAAACAAAGTCTTTATAGATAGGGAGGGGTGTAGGGATTGAAAAGAGGGCAGGGGAATGGAGAAAAAATAAGAACCAAGATGAATTAAAGGTGTAATTTCCAACGATGAAAGTCATTATATACCTTAAATGTACCAATAAAAGTAATTTCAAAAAAACAAAAGTTTTATTTTGAGAAAGGGTTGCACAAAGGCACAAAAATGCTAGAGCGGGCCTCAAATTTGGGATCCCCTTGCCTCAGCCTCCCAGTGTGCTGAGATTGCAAGTGTGCACCACCATTCCTGGCTCAAGATATATTTACTTGATTTCAGAATGATTTCAGACGTCTAGCAGCGTCACCTTAGGTGCCTAAGTCTGACAGTACACTGACTGATACGAAGGAACACGATCTGCACCAGAATCCTTAGCAGCCCTGGGTTCTGTGTCCAGCAGACACCAGAGATGCAGCAGAACTTGGAGGAAACTGCCGCTGAGGAGGGCGCCACCCCCAGGGCTGGGCAGCCAGGCTCCCTCAGTCTGAACTTTGGCCCTGACACTTATTTACAAACTGTCTCAATCTAGGCAATTGTTTCACTTTCTGTGTGCTTCTCTCTCTCTCTCTCTCTCTCTCTCTCTCTCTCTCTCTCTCTCTCTCTCTTTGTGGTACCAGGGGTCGAACTAGGGCCCTTGTGCCAGCGCAGGCAGTGGAACCACTGAACCAAATCCCCGGCACTTCTGTTTTCTCATTTTTAAAATGAGATTACAATCATGTCTATCTCTCACATTGCTTTGGAATTTGAATGAATTATCTCACAAAATGTACTTATAACTGTGTCAAGAGTAACAATCTCATATTTAATTTAGAAAGTATTCAAACTTACGGCTGTTGATAATTTTTTCAGCATCGGCTTTACTGATTTCTGAAATAGAACAAAAAATCCACAGTAAATTTCTTACCTAACTGATTATAGGGCAATGGAGAAAGTTGGTCTCTGAGAGAAAGAGTGTCAAGAAAGCATTTTCAACCTCAGGATAATGAGTGGATACAAAACAGAGAAGATTGGTTTATTGGAATTTTACTTTTACTCCAGTTAAATGTAAGATATGAAGGTACCAAGCTCACGATTCTATGCAAGAGAGTTCTTTTTTTATTTAGTTGGAATTGTATTCTACATTGTCTAAAGTGGAAAATCATGATTCACTTCCCTTAGAAGAAAAGGAAGTCCCCACGGATGATCCGATTCCTTTTGATATGTAAAATTTAACTTTTAGAAAGTGACCTGTCTTATAATGGCAGATCTAAGGATTCATGTTTCTGAAAGTTATACGAAATCGTGAAAATTAAATCACACCATTACATCTATGGATTGTTTAAAATATTAATGTCTACTTTAGAATGAGAAGCAATTGTAAGGCACAGCATTATTGTGACTTGAATATGGTTTTATAATGAAGAATATAAATAATTGCTCCGCGATGAAATGACATTCATTTTAAAATGCTGTGAGACTCAGTGTTGCGCTGGCGTTTGTGTTGCGTGGTCAGGACAGAGTGCTGACAGCAGTGCTGCTCTCCTCTTGACAGAAGCTTACCCATGAGCCTGAGGGAGGTGGGGTCTGTGGTCAAGGATCCCGACCAGCTCCTCAGCATCTGGTGTAAGATGCTCCCAATTCTTCTTCTTGTGTTTTCCTTCTTTGCTTTGGAATCCTTGAATATCAGCCATATGTGTGCTGTCACTCTGTTGACATTGGGACTAGAAACATAAAGATTCTATGTACTGCTAAAATACCATTTTCTTCTTCAGCTCCTGATCTTTCCTATCTCTAATCTTCTGCTCTTTTATGTACTGTGCCCAGGTGAAGCACCGGTTCACCAGTCTGCCAACATGTACATGGCAACCATATATGTGACATATAGTATTCAATTTAGAAGACAAGTAAGTCTACTAACCTGAAAAAATAGGAAAAGGCTGAAGCACAGAGCAAAGATACTGTCTGAGAACTGGAATCCTTTATTCACGTATTCATTGGTCACTTGCTAAGCTAGGACACACAGCTGCTTAGGAGACATTGGCAATTTAAATTAAGACAGGGTTCCACCCTCTGGGAGTTTTCAGACTTTTACTAAGAACTCTAATACATGAGGCAGGAATGAGATATTTATTTTGAGGTATTCAGAGGAAAGAGGAATCTTTTTTACTTAAAATGATCAGGAATCTTTTCATGGAAGAGATGATGTGCACTCTAGATCTCCTTTTATTGCTGTTTCATTATCAAACAGAAAATTTGATCAGATAAGAAAAGGAACTGTATCACAGAATAACTTGATTTTAATAATATTAATTAGCATTTATCATGCATGTACTGTTCTGGGCACTTTGTCACCACAGTTACTAGCACACATTTTGTTGTCTTCACAACATGCTGTAGCATTGAGTGTCATTATCTTTTTTATACACAAGGAAAATTTTAGGTGCTGAGAGGTTATGTAATATAGGAATATTACATAATATAGGAATATATATTATATAGGAAAATTACATAATCAGGAATATGTGGCTACTAAAATAAGACTTAGATCCAGGGCAGTGGATTCCATAACCTGTGCTCTTTACACTGCACTCCTCCACCCTGAGCCTGTTCTCCCAGCATGTACAGTGTCAGCTTGGACGAGGTCATAGGAGTAGCAGTGATGAGGAGACTAATCTGACTGTGGTATTCAGGGAAGATTTATTTGGAACTGAAAAAAGGATGGGCATCCCAAGAGGTTGGGTCAATGGACATGCAGAATGTCAGGAAGCCTAGAGGTCAGCACCTTAAGGTTTCATTATCGTGCTTTGGGACATTCAGCATATCAGAACATTAATCAATAATAGTTTCTCAGAAGCACTCAGTTCACATAAGTTTCATTTTTGTCCAGTGAGTGCCAGAGTGAAAAACTCTGTCTTATGACCTCTCTGCACCCATGCCCAACCTATACTACCTAAGGAGATCTAAAGTTACATGAGTGAGAAACAAAGCAGATGGGGCCAGGGAGTTAGCTCAGTGGTTTGGTGGCCTACCTTGCAAGTGCAAGGACCCAAGTTCAATCCCTGATACAAAAAAAAAAAAAAAAAAAAAAACTAAGCAGAGAAGCTTTCTCTGAGAGATGCCTAGAAAATTTAATTTTAGTTTTCCATTTCTGTCCAACACTAAATTGATTCCTAAGATTAATTATAATTGGAACCATACTCCATTCTGCAAATTTCACAAGTCCAGGAAGAGAGGAAGAAGTGCAGGCATTGGTGGCATGGAGGACAGTAAAGCCAGTAACTGCCTTCATGCAAATGAGTTGATTTGCAAACATTTCCATGCACATCTGCTCTTTCATTCTGAATATGGTTCTATGAATAATGCATGGCAAAAGTTATCATTATATGTCATAGTATAGAAGAACAACAATCAAAGTCATACTGTGATTTACCCAAAGCTTTAGGACTACTAAATGGCTAAAGCTGAGTTTATATTATCCAATTTTATTTGAAGGGATTCATCTGCTATTCTTAATTCTTCCAAACCCATGTGAAGGGAACACAGCATAGTTATTTTACTTCTTGTAATCCTCTCTCCAAGGTTGGAGACTAGACTTATTTATGGTGAATGGAAGGTGATCCTTGGTACCAAAGCTTGAGTATTGATATGCTGTCTTCTATACTGTATCTAAGAAGAACATTAGGGACAGATTCCACTAGAAGTTTAACTAACTTGCAAATAGAAAGAAGCAGGGGAGATAGGGTCCATATTTATGATAGGGAGAAACAAAAGTACTAGAGTATCAAATATTTGTCTATGAGACTAAGATTTACTGCACATAAATAATTAGGAAATTAAAAGGATAAATAATTTGTAATTTGAAGATCAATACATTCTCAGTAGATGTATTGAATTCAACAATATAGTCCTAATTTCTGCTTTGGTTTTATACCAAACATTTATCACATTTATGACATTCATGATAGTTTTGGATATTAGTAACTTATTGTATAGTGACTCTAAGCTTTCTATAGACATTTTAGCAAAGAAACTTGACTTCTAATGGTATGTCTGGTGGTTTGGCATCTTCTTCTGATGTGTGTTAGTCACTTACACCAGTGTGATAACTTGGGAATTGATATATTGTCTGTAAATATCAGAACTTTGAAATGCATCGACCATCTGTTAAAAGAAAACATAGAGTCAAATATCAAATTTTTCTATTTTTCTATTTTAAATAATTCACAATTGAACAGGAAAATGCTAACTTACTTTACTTTCCAGGATTTTACTAAGGTAGTTATTTTCTTGCGATGTCTCCCTTTCATAATTTCTGTTGTATGGAAGATCTAGCACTTCAAAGCTTCCTCGATAATAGTTAGTCCTATTTTCTGTGAGATAAATAAATGACCCAATAATTAAATTGATTGCACTTCAAATCTAAATACAGTTTGCATAATAATACCAACTGATATGTACTATGCTCAATAGATATTGATAAAGCCATGTGAATCTTTCTAATACAGTTGATTACATAGCACAAGCACTGTGGAAAGAGGTTGTGGCAATGATACTGGAATACACACATACACACACACAAACACACATATATATCAAAGGTCATGAATAAAAGTGACTCCTTGATTGAGACCGAAAAGAATATATACCATAATGAGATTTCTGTTTACACTAGGTAATGGTCTGATTATGAATTAAAATAGTCACTATGTATTATCTACTATAATATAGTAGCCATATGAAGATACATTAGAAAGACATTATGAAGTACATGTTTTCAGATGAAATATAATATCAGAATGATTAAATAACTTGCCCAATATAGTATGGTTGTTACAAAGAGCCAAGAATCAAAACTCAATCTGTATTTCACCAAAGCCCACAGCTAATTCATTACACTTGTTTCTTAAAGTTCAGAGATACAAAGCTACTTGATATATGTCATCTCTAATATGTGACAAATTTCATATATTTAGCAATTAGGATTCTGCTAGGTACTGGGTACAAGTATAACAAGAACAAAGCAAATGTTCCTTTACAAGATAGCTGCCCTCAAGTATTATCTTGTAGAAGAGACAGAGTCATTATAGATGAAATCATTGTATGAGGGACTAATAGGTATACAATTTGATGATGAACCCGAGTTTTCACCTGCAAGTTATATATGGATTAAGACAAGGGGAAACCACAGTGAAAACACAATATGTAAACAAGTAAAACAACTTATGGTGGTGTGATAAGTGCCCCAGGAAGAAACATTTACAAAGTACAGAGGTAGCCTGCAGGAGGGGAGGCAAAGGACAGCCTGTGAGAAAGATATGAGTGTCTGTATTGGGAGGGTAGGGACTAATTCATCTGATCATATTGACAGAGTGTTATTATAAATGTTAAATACTTCACAGTGCTAAAATGATAGAAAAAAGAAGTTAGGAAGTCTCAAAATGCTGAAAATGCATTGATTATGGGATTTAGAAATAAATATTATTAATTACAGTTATCTGTGGGTAATTTATTTTTCAAGAGAAAAATTTTATACTTGTAATTTATGAATATATACCATAAGCATCAAAAATACCTTAAAACATGTTAACCTTTTTTACATAACTAAATGTTCATAGTGTATCTTTCAATTCATTTGTATTTTTAAATATTTTTGTCTACTATATAAGTCAGCAACTACGAATATTCCTTAAATTAATAAATTGACAAAGCTGATTTGTTTTATTACACTACAATGGAACATTTTTCCCAGAACCAGTGGGTAATTAGAATATTTAATACTAAAGACATTCAAGGCTGAGAACCATGTAGTAATAAAATGAAACTGACTTCCAAGTATCTTCAGTGCAGCTGTACTAGTGAGACACTGCAGCTGGGTCACTGGGTCACTGCTAATGCAGACATTATGCTCAGCTGTCACCAGAGGAGTGACAGTGACCCCTGGGCATGAGAAGCCTACCACATGGACAACATTTTGGCTCTATGAGTAGTTCAAATACCAGTGCAAATTGAGGAAGGTGGGAAGAAGACAGGAGAAAGCATTGCATAGCTTTCCATTACTTGATTAATTACCACTTATTACTGAAAAGAAACTTGAAACATTCATGTAAATTCTTTTTGCTTTAAGAATGCTGTAAGGGAGACAGAAGCCCACCCAGATTACATGGGTAAGTGTGCAGAGATCCCAGTGAGAAGCCTGCATAGACCAGAGCTGAGCAGGGGTGGGCAGGTACAAGCAATGGCCACTCCCAGACACCAGCAGCTTGGACACAAAGCCGCAGTCAAAGTTTCGACTGGACAAGAGCTACACAAGTGGGCAAGCAACAGGAAGAGGCCTGCCCAGATAAGCCTGGAGTTATCTCAGTGGTGAGCAACAGATACAAGGCCTCTCAGTGGATAGCTGAGAATTGAAGACCACTGAGAAAGCAAAAAGTCCCTTAACAAAGGTGCAGCAGCCTGCATCTGTTGAGATGAGAAGACATGGAAATAAGTTTCAAAACCAGACTTCCAGATCACCTAAGGCAAATCCAAAGGGAAACAAGATAGAACTAGCTGATACTCAACTACCTGGACTCCCTGAACTGGCCATTGAACATTTATGCAGCAGAATGAGCCAATGCAAAGATAGAATTTCAGATATAGAAGATAGGATTGTAATGAGTGACCAAGAAAAATTTCTTAAAAATAGTAAGGGACCATGAGAAATCTATCCAGCAGCTGCTAGGTGATGCAAAGAAGAAAAAACAAAGACTAATCAGAGCAAATTAAAAAAATAGGAGAAGGTACAGATGACATTAAAAATAAAATAAAAAAAACTGTCCAGAGAAGAAATGGCAGACTTCTCAAGCAGGGGAAGAGAATTTGACATACTGACAAGTGATGCATATAGAACTTCAACTAGCCATGATCAAAATATCTACACCTCGGCATAAACAGAACAAGCTCAATTAAGCAACCTGATGCTGAACCTCAAGCTTCTAGAAAAAGAAGAGCAGCACGCCCAAAGTTCATACAAGAGAGGAAATTATAAATATCTGAGCAAAAATCAATGCAATGGAGAGTAAGTGAATGATACAATTAAATCAATAAAGCAAAGAGTTGATTGTTCAAAAGAATAAACAAAATCAACAAACTTTAGCCAAACTTATAAAAAAAAAATGGAAAGAAAGATCCCAGGGAGCAGCAGTGTGGTCCAGACCAGCAGGACTGCAGGCAAATCACAGCCAGGGATCTGCCCAGCCAAAGGCCCACCCAGGAAAGAATGGCACAGGCCCAGAAGCCTCAGTCAGAAGCCCTCCCTGTAGCATTAGTGAGTGTGCACAGATCCCACGGGGAGCAGGGGTGTGCTCCAGAACAGTGCAGCTGCAGGCAGATCCCAGCCAGGGATCCACCTGACCCCAGAAGATCAGGCACACTCACCCAATAAAGGGCCCAGCTTGAAAAGAGATACATAGATGCACAAGCTTCATTCAGTGGCTTGCCCCTATACTTTCTCTGGCAGAGACCCTAGCTAGAAGCCTGCTCAGACAGCAGGAACTAGGGAGGGAGCACAGCCCCCAGCCAAAGGCATTCTGAGACCACAGCTACATAGCAGCCTCAACATGAGGACCCCTAGATACCATCCCAAGTGTGCTCCGGCCCCAGGCTCCCCCAGACAATAGGTCAGCTCAGGGATACAGAAGGCCACCATTCTGCACCCGGGAATTGGTGTACTGGTGAGCAGCAAAGAAAAAGCCTCTTGGTGGCTTGCTGAGAATTGAAGACCACTGGGTGAGCAAAAAGTTGCCTCAACATAGAAATTGCAGGATGCATCTTTTGAGATGAGAAGAAATGAAAACAAGTTCAAAAGCCAGACTTCCAGGTCATCTAAGGCAACCCCAAAGAGAAACGAGATGGAATAGTCTGATACTCAACCACCTGGACTCCCTGAACTGGCAACAAAACAGGATCTGGAAAAGATGAGATCAAAAATAATTTCTCAGCAGAGATTGCATCCATAGTACAAGACATGACTAATAAATCTAGAGAGGACACAGATTTTAAAAATAGAGGATCTGAGGAACATGATGGAATCCCAAAATAAGAAACAAATAAACAGATGCAAAAAGATCTCCAGGAGATTAAAAACTCCATTGAAAGTTTACACAGAAGAACAAGCCAATGCAAGGATACAATTTCAGATATAGAAGATAAGAACACAATTAGTGACTAGGAAAAGAAAAATTCCTTATAAATAGTAAGGGAAATCAATCCAACAGCTGCTAGATGCTGCAAAGAAGAATGATATAAGACTGATCAGAGTCAATGAAGAAACAGGAGAAAGTGCAGACATTAAATAAACTGTTCACAGAAGTAATGGAAGAAAACTTCCCAAGTAGAGGGAAATAACTTGACATGCAGATAAGTGAGGCATATAAAACTGGAGTTTTTAGCAATGATAAAAACCTCTACACATAGGCATATAATAGTTAAGATTCCAGAAACCCAAGAGAAGAACAAAATTATACATGCAGTTAGAGAAAAGAAACAAATTACGTACAAAGGAAAGCCCATCAGAATCACAGCAGACTTCTCAGTATAAACTCTCAAGGCAAGAAGTGCTTGGTGGTATGTATTTCAAGCCCTAAGAGAAAACAACTGCTAACCCAGATTGATGTACCCTGCAAAACTATCTTTCAAAATTGATGGAGAAATAAGATACTTTCATGACAAAGAGTACCTTAGGAACTTCATGAATATCAAAACAGCACTCCAAAGAACTTTAAGCAATATCCTAGGAAAAGACTATGAGGATTAAAACCCCAGGAAGCCCAGCAGAATGAATCCCAGGTATGACAAGAAATTAAATGCAAAGGGGGAGAACCCAGCACAAAGAAAAAGTCATGACAAGGATAAGTCAATACATATCAGTTATAACTATCAATGTTAGTGGTCACTGGCAGAATGGGTCAAAAAGCAAGATCCAACAATATGTGGTATACAAGAAACACACAATTCAAAAAGAAACTCGTGACTGAAAAAAGGGTGGAAAACTGTACTCTGTGTGACTGACAGGAACCTGAAAAAAAGCAGGAGTAGCTCACCTCTTTGCAGATCAAGTGGATTTCAAACTGATTAAGAGAGACAAAGAAGAACACTACATCTTTGTAAAGGGAACAATCCAGGAGGAAGTGATGACAGTAATAAATATATATGCACCAAACACTAGTGTGCCCAACTATGTAAAACAAGTGCTAATGGACATGAAAAATCATATAAACACTAACACAGTAGTAGTGGGGGACGTCAATACCCTACTGTCACAAGTAGATAGATCAACTAGACAGAAAATAAACAATGACACACTATAATTCAATCAAACTCTTGAACAAATGAATTTAAGAGATGTTTACAGAGTGTTTCACCACACAAAATCAGAATATACATTCTTCTCAGCTGGACATGAGTCATTCTCCAAAATAGACCATTTACTTGCTCATAGAATGTGTATAAGTAAGAGTAAAGTAATTGAAGTGATCCCATGTATATTATCAGACTATAGTGTGATGAAATTGAAGATGTAAATACTGAATAGTTTATCTGATGTAAAAAACTATAATTGTACACAAGATCCTAATGGTATAACTGACAATGTGAAATAGGAAGAAAAGGGATAAAGGTGTAGGGGAAGTGGGAAGGTTAGGGGAAAGGAAATAAGGGAAAAGAAAAAATATGACAAAATGAAACAATGGAAATAAAGTATTTCAAAATAGGGAAGGGAGGAGGGGGTGAAGGGAGGGTGGGGTAAGGGGAAAAAATGAGAACCAAGACATGTCCTGTAAAGGTACAAGATCCCAGGGATGAATGTAACTGTACTGTATACCTAAAAAGTACCAATAAACTCAGCGAGAAAAAAATAGCAAAAGAAAAAGAAAGTATTTTATAAACACATGGAAATTGAACCACATATCCCTGAATAACCAATAGATCACAGAGAAAATTAAAGAAAAACTCAGGCAGTTTCTACAATTAAATGACAATGACAACACAATATATTGGAATCTATGGGACACAATGAAAGCAGTCTTATGAGGGAAATTCATAGCAGTGAATAAGCATATTAGGAAAACAGAGCCAGTGCAATGAAACAACCTGATGCTGAATATCAAGCTTCTAGAAAAAGAAGAGAAGGATAAACCAAAAGCTCATACAAGGGAGGAAATTATAAAGATCAGAGAAAAAAAATCAATGCAATGTAGACAATGAGAATGATTCAAAAAATTAATGAATCCAACACTTGTTTCTTCAGAAGAATAAACAAAATTGATAAACTCTTAGCCAAGCTTATCAAAGAAAGGAAAGAAAAGGCAGGCCCAAGTCCATGAAATTAAGAATGAAAAGGGGAAACTATAGTATCTCTGGTGTGAATAATGTGCAATAATACAGAAGATCCTAATAAGATTACTGATATTAGAAAATGGGAAGAAAGGAGCTAAAGGTGTAGGGAAGGTGGGATGGTAGGGGAAGGGTAATAAGGGGAAATAAAAAAAATGTGAGATAATGAAAAGATGGAAATAAAGTGTTTGTATACACGGAGGGGAGGAGGGGGTGAAGGGAGGGCAGGGACAAGGGGAAAAAATGAGAACCAAGACTTGTCATGTAGAGGTACAGACTCCAACAATAAATGTAACTGTACTGTATCCCTAAAATGTATCAATAAACTCAATTAAAGCTGAAAAAAATGAAAAGGGGGAAATTATAATGGACCCAGAAGAAAGCAAGAGAATCATCCATACCTAATTGAGAAACTTTATGCCAATACAATGGAAAATATAGAAGATATGGACAGATTCCTAGATTCCTATAAATTACTAAAGTTGAATGAAGATGACCCCAAAATTCTAAACAATACAATATCAAACAATGAAATTAGAAACATAATTAAAAACTTATGAACTAAGAAATGCCCAGGCCTTGATGTCTTCACTGCTGAATCTTATAAGACTTTTAGAGAGGAACTACTGCTACTCCTATTTAAACTCTTCAATGAAATTGAAAGGGATGTAATATTCCCAAAGTCATTCCTGGAAGCAAGCATTACCTTGATCTCCAAAGCAGAGAAAGACCCCCCCCAAAAAGAACTATAGGCCAAGCTCACTAATGAACATCGATGCAAAAATCCTTAATAAAACACTGCAAATAGAATGCAGATCATCAAGGTCATATACCCTGATCAAGTGGGGTTCATCTCAGGAATGCAGAGATAGTTCAACATACACAAGTTAATAAATGTAATGCACTATATTAGTAGACCCAAGGATTAAAACCATGTGATCACCTCAATAGATGCAAAAAAAAATTTTGACAAAATCCAACATGCATTCATAGAAAATTGGAATAGACAGTCTCTACCTCAAACTGATAAAAGCCATCTATGCAAAACCAGCAGCCAATGTCATACTAAATGGTAAAAAACTTTAAACCTTCGTGCTAAAATCAGGAACAAGATAAGGACATCCACTATCACCACTTCTGTTTAATATAGTTTTGAAAACATTAGCCACACCAATTAGACAAGATAAAGAAATAAAAAGAAAAAAGATAGGAAATGAAGAAGTCAAACTGTCATTATTTGCACACGATACGTTACTCTATATAGAAGACCCCAAGAACTCCACCAAAAGATTTCTAGACCTAATTACCAAAGTCAGTAGAGTAGTTGGATACCGAGTCAACACACAAATATTAATAACCTTCCTGTACCCAAACAACAGACTCACTGAGAGAGAAAATAGAGAAACAGCTCTTCTCACAATTGCATCCAAAAAAAAAAAAAAACCAAAAAACTAAGAATCAATCTAATGAAAGGAAGCAAAATTGTCTACTATGAAAACCACAGAACTCTGAAAAAAAAATCAAAGAAAATGGAAAGAGGAGAACCACCCACCACCGAACTGCACAGGGAGCTTGTGGCTCCTCCTCCACCTCCAGCCCCCCGGGGCTCCATTGGAGCAGACCAGTGAGAACCACCCACTGCCCACACAGTACCTCTGCAACAGTCCCCCACCCCACCCCCTACTCTCCAGCCTCCTGGCTGTTCCAGTACCTGGATCCTCACTGCAAAGATACAGGTGGTAATAAAAGCCATATTACTCAGAAAATGGAAAGACATCCTTGCTCCTGTGTCTGAAGAACCAATATAGTGAAAATGGCTATACTTCCAAAGCTGCTATATAGATTCAAAGCAATCCTAATTGAAACTCCAACAGCATACTTCACAGACCTTGAGAAAATAATCCAAAAATTCATTTGGAGCAAGAAGAAACTGAGAATGGCAAAAACAATTCCAGGCAACAAAGACAAGGTAGAGGGTATCACAGTTCCCAAGTTGAAGCTATACTACAAAGCTAATGTGATAAAAACAGCATGGTACTGGCAAAGAAACAGACCTGAGGATCAATAGAACAGATTAGAAGATGCAGAAACAACTCCAGACAGACTCAGACACCTCATCTTTGAGAAAGGAGCCAAACATCCTCACTGAAGGAAAGATAGCCTCTTTAATAAATAGTACTAGAAAAATTGTGTTTCAACTTGCCAAAGATTAAATCTAGACCCATATCTCACTATGCACTAAATGAAAATCCAAATGAATTAAAGAACTAAATATTAAAACAGAAACACTAAACTGGCTGCAAGAGAGAGGATAGGTAGAATTTTTGTTGTTGTTGTTACTGGGGATAAAAATCACAACCTTGTGCTTTCAAGGCAGGTATGGTGCCACTGATATAAATCCCAGGCCCTGAAACTCTTGAAGACATTGGCATAGGAAAAGATTTCATGAACAAAACCTCAGCTTCATGTGAACTAGCAGAAATAATCAACAAACAATCTTTTCTTATTGAAACGCTTCTGCACAGCAAGATAAACCACCAACAGCATGAAGAGAAAATGCATAATGTGGGATAAAATTTTTACCAGCTGTTCTTCAGACAATGGTCTACTATCTAGAATATATAAATAACTTACAAAAATCAGACCTCCCAAATTTAAAGACCCAAGCTAAAGATAGGCATCTCAAGTGAACAGAGATTTCTCAGACGAAGTGAAATAGCAAATAAACATATGAAAAAATGTTCAACATCACTGCTCATTTAATAGATACAAATGAAAATAACACTGAAATTCCACCTCACCCCAGAAAGCACCCCATGACTGCTATCATGAAATCAACCAATAACAAATGCTGGAGAGGCTGTGGGGAAAAAGGAACCCTTCTCCACTCTTTGTGAGAGTGTAGACTGGTGTAGCCACTGTGGAAAGCAATACGAAAATACCTCAAAGAACTAGGATAGAAGTCCCATTTGACCATCTATTTCCCTACTGAGTATCTTCCCAAAAGTAGAATCATACCTCAATAAGATAAGTGCAACCTTGTTCATAGCAGCACAATTTGTAATAGCTAAAACTTGGACACAGCCCAAATTCCCATCAATAGGAGACTGAATAAGGAAAATGTGTGCTTTCTTTTAAACATAAAATTGAATACTACTCAGCTATAAAGAATGAAAAATTAGAGACTTTTATAGTTAAATGGATGGACACTGAGGCAACACTCTTAAGTAAAGTAAATAGCACACACGTGTAAACACAATAGTATCTCTGGTGTGAGAAACTGAAATCATAAATAAGGATCAAAAGGAATAGTAAGTACTGTTAGGTGAAAAGTGGAAAGGAAAGTGTGAGGAATTGGGGAAAGGAAAGAAGGCAATGGAATTAATATGAGAAAATGAAAAGAAGGAGGGGTGGAGGGCTTGAAGGGTTGCGGTAGCATAGAGAAAAAATAAGAACCAAGATAGATTGTGTAAAGGTACAAATTTCCAATGATGGATGCAATTATATTGTATACCTGAAATGTACCAATAAAATTAATTTTTTAAAAAATGCTCCAAGGGCCAGGGATTTAGCTCAGTGACACTGAGCCTGCTTCACAAGTGCAAGGTCCTGAGTTCAATCCCTGGTACCAAAAAAAAAAAAAGAATGGTGTAGCTATAGTGACAGGATTTAAGCATGAAATGTTATGAGACTTCTATTTAAGGTTGACAAAGTAAATTTTTTCTTCTACATCTCCTATCTCTAAGCCCAGAAAAAGGAGAAAATACAAAAGTAGCAGGCTTAATTCCAAGGGAACTAAAGAAAAGAATCACATCTCTGAACCAAAAATTATGATAAAACATGTCCTAAACTATGAAATGCCTACTAACATGAGAAATGATATAGATCAAGATGCTTTTCATAAGGGGAGCTAGATACAGATTTTTCTGAAAGTTCTCCAAAATTAAAATAATAAGACCATGTTCTGAAGGGAAAGCTAAAAAATATTTACATAAAGATTTATTTTCATAAGGTAGACTGGTAGAAGTAAAACAATACTAGTGTGCTGTTTTTATTACATATGAAATACTTTTCCAGCTAGGGCAACCTGCTGGAGGTAAGCTGGGATTAAAAGTTGGGGGGCTGGGATCAATGTGTTATAATTCAGAGTGTGCAAATTAGAGCACTTTCCTCAAAGGCCCCTCAGCTTCTTACACATTCAAAGTTGAAGATAAATGATCTTAAGGTCAAAAACAAAATAAAAGATGTGATAAGTGAATGCATGGGACAAAAATACTTTATATAAGCTGCAAGCTTTCCAATTCTATAACCCACTTCTAGCCCTATATCCCATGGAATTGTTTAAAAACCATGTGAAAAAAAAAAACAAAAACGTGAACCAAATCACAGAAAGTGACTAATAATTACAAAGCTTCCCATAGGGAGCTTGTACACAGATGCTATAGTCAAAAGGGGAAAGGACATTGAAATAAAAGCAGGAATTATCAGTGGAACAAAGGATGAGTTTCAGCAACTAGTTCCCAAGGTCTTGAAGATTTTGTAGACAAAAGAACTCAACAGTATACAACAGTTCAATGAAGAAGAAAAATAAACTACAGAATTCACTAAATAAATGGAAGTCAGAGGCAAGAGACATACTGGAAAGGATATATAGATTCAAAATAGTGTGACATACAGGACAGGCTTGAGCAAAACAAACAAAATGAAATGGGAAAGGAAAATTTAAGAATAACATGAAAACAAAGCAGATCTAACAAATACATGACTGATGCTCCTGAAAGAAAACTTGAAGAAACAAATCTGAATATGCAGCTTCAAAATGGTCTATTATGTTCTGTGAAAAATTTAAGGATAAATGTATTAAGATAGACCTGGATTGGTGAATCCAAAGGATAGAGCCTAGGATTATTCAGGTAAAAAAACAAGGACAAAATAATTTACATTTATAGAACAGACATTTTTCAGGATCTTTGCTCTGAAAAAAGATAATGAAATAATTTCTAAGGAACAAATAGTGTAAACAACTTTTTATTCACTATTATTACTTAATATATGTAAATTCTAAGAAATTCCAGCTGCTTGAAACCTTAAAATAATGACTTCAAGCAGATATACAGGTATTGTTACCCTGGACATTAATCATACAATTCAATTATCAAGAATATTCAATTAAAGATGTTAGGTTTAGCTAATACTGTATCTCAAGGTGACTTTTCCAAAGTCCCCTTAAAAATGACAGGAAAAGTGCTTGAGTGTTAGTTTTAAAGTCAACCCACAAAGAAGTAGTAAGAGAAGAAGAAACAACAGCAGTTGTACGGAACCTGGAGGCGGGAAAGAGACAAAAAGCCTGAACCCCAAGATAGCAGTGGGAAATGTAAGTGCTGTTTTAAACCAAAGAATCCTAAATGGCAAAAGGCAAGAAGAAAGACTGGTTAAAACAGCTGGATCCTAGTGTCCACCCCAATTACTAAGGCCGTTAGTTCAAGGAGACTGAGACATTTGAAGTTGGATGCACCGTGTGCTAAATTTCTGTATGGCCTCCTCCTCCCAAGCTGTCTACAGAGAACTACACACCACTATTACATGCATGCAAAAGATGAGAGGGTTTCTCCTCTTCCTGGGAATCCTGACCAATGCAAGACAAGATCTAAACATAGTGGTAATTTGGATTCTCTCAATGAAACAGCTTAGATAGGTCAGCTATGGTAAAAGCCATTATCAAAAAACAACCACACACACACACACACACACACACACACACACACACGCCTTTCAGCCTTCTTTGTAAACCCAAACATTAAATGTTTAAAAACGCCAAAAGATCAGAGCATCTATCATGAAACATGACTAGATAAGCACACAAAATCTTGGAGGGAAGGGACTATTGAAGTAGACATTATCAGCCATTATTATACTCAAAGATTTTGTAAGAAAAATATCAAGGTGTATATATAATATTTTTTACATTTTTATTATTTTTTTATTTTATTTTAAAAATATATAATATTTTAAGGATATTTTAGAATTAAATATAATAGAAAATTAAATGAAATATTTGGAAAATAAACTTAAGAAAGTGATTTTATTTTTTTAAAGAGGCTGAAGGTGGGAAAATAAAAAGGCAAATGTAAAGAAATTAGAGACCCATTTAAGGGGGCTCATATCAACACTACCAGAAGTTTATGAAAAGGTAGAAGACAAAAAATTATCAATGGAATCATGTAAGAAAACTTCCAGGGAGTACGGTAGTATATGAATTTTCTAATTGAAATAACCAACTATATGCCATCACAATTAATGAAAAGATATTTAGACTATGCTACATTGCCATGAAATTTCAAAACAATGTGTACAATGAACATAAACCTAATTAAATTTCAAAAGGTGAGAGATAGGGAAAAGTGTCACTTAAAAATTTATAAATCACAATGTCTTTAGATTTCTTGATAGGAATTTTAAAAACAAGAAGGCAATAGAACATCAGTGGCAAAATTCAGAGGGAATTTTTTTACAACTGGAATTCAATACAGTATTATAGTTGAGGTTAAGGGTGATATTAATATAATTTCAGACAAGTGATTTGTCAAAAATGTATACTTCCCATCATAACCCTTTTCTAAATCCTGGAAAACACACACACACACACACACACACACACACACACACACACACACACTCCCCTACAACTGAATGAAAAAAATAATAAAAAGGAAGTAGGAAATTCAGCCTTTAGAAGATTAAAATCAATATGTGGCTGAAGTTTAATCCTACAATGCTTTTCTTTCTGAGAAGAAATCCTAAAATGACCATTCTGGCCAGAGTATGAATGAATATAGAATTCTCGCTTACTATAGTACAAAGTGAATAGATAATGCAAATAAGTAAAAATAAATAGAGATATAGCAACATCAAGAATGGCCTGAGAGAGTTGAAAGTGCTTTCTCGACAAATAAAAGATAGAGGCTATGGATGAAGGGCTGAGTTAGTCATTAAAAATTGACTGACTCTTTAAACTATAGTTATGACAACCTTTGAAGGAAAAAATAGAAAACACTCAAGTATGGCAAAGATGTGGAAAAATATTGATGGTGAGCATATACTTCATCTAAATACACATTAAAATTTTAACAACTATAGTAATTTTTATTGTAAACCAGAATGAAGTGTTAAGACTTTGACTAATGTAAAATGTTTTGCTAGCAAAACAGAGGAAAATGTGAGCAAAAGCTAATAAGTACATTTATGCTAATTTTAAAATTTTATAATAGCATGTGAGTGATATAATTTAAAATAAAACAAATTGTTTTAGAAAATGACTCAAAGTTTCTTTACACTTTTCAATATTTTCTAAAACTGTACATAGGAGGAATTTTTATGCTGAAGTCTTTGATATGAAGAAATAATTGAAATTCAATATTTATTTGTCTTCTTCATGTAGTGTAAGTGTGATAGCTTAATTATAAAATAGTACGTGTAGGACTGTCCATGTAAAGTTATCCTTTCTGTCAGTTAATGATGTGTGTATTCAGGCACAAATCTGAATGGATTCCCACTTCAACCTGTATATATTCAAGATATCTGAAATAGAGTATAGAGCAAATTTTTTTTTTCTTGGTACCGGGGATTGAACTCGGGTCCTTGCGCTTGCAAGGCAGGCCACCGTGGAGCAAATATGAATAATGCTTACTTCTAGGACCTGGGATCACTGATGTCAATGTAAAGAGAGTTTTCAGTTGCATCTTTATCTTTGATGGAAATGGAAATAAAGATTACAACAAAATTAATTAAATATATATATATATATATATGTATATATGTGCACCAACCTACTTTTATCTTTGATGGAAATGGAAATAAAGATTACAACAAAATTAATTAAATATATATATATATATATATGTATATATGTGCATACCAACCTACTGACAGAAAACGAACCAGGAGACCAATAGTTATTCCCAGAATTGCCAACACTCCAAACACGATGAGGGCAACTATCCATAGTGGCATCGATGTGCGGGAAGCTGTGACTGGTCTGCCAATAAAAAATATGAATATGAAAATCACAGTCTTTTCAAATCTGCATTTCTCTCCTCTTTCTCATACCCTAAAAGCTCCACAATTTGGCACAGTAGTGGCAAAAGATATGGGAAGGGAACAGGAAGGAAGAGAACAGGCGGAAGAGAGAAGGAAAGGAGGATGGGGAGAAAGTGCTGCCCTAAAAGCTTATGCTTGAACTTGTGTTTTGAGATTCAGCCCATTTTTCTGGGTGTATACTATGGAATCACTTTTCCAGGGTGTGAGTTTGGTGTCCATTTACCGGTACTCAAGATCAGTTTCCTTCAAGAGTCCGTGGACAGCAGCAGAGTCAGGATCAATAAGTGAAGATCTTGCCAGCCCCCAGGGCTTGGGGGGAAATGCCTTAGACATTCATTATACCTAAGCCCATCACAAATTTTTAAAGCATGAGCATGATCCTATATTCTTTATTATGGTCTTATATACAAAGAAAACACAAATACAGAGTGCTATATGGGTTAAGATAGTGTATATGTGTTTCATTAGTTTTTTACAGTGGGTCCAAGGAATCTTTAAAGTGTTCCCTGATTAATCTACAGTAAGTTACATCTTTTTGCTTTTTCGTGTGGCTAATAGTGGTTGACAGCCTCAGCTCAAGTTTTGAGAAGGATCTGTAAAAATATCCCAGTCAAAGAAGAATGGAAGACAGTTTAGAAAGAAGAAACCAGATGGGTGTGATGGCACATGCCTGTAAGTCCCAGCACTCAGGAGGCTGAAGCAGGAGGATCACATCAAGTTTAAGGCCAGCCTGGGCTACATAGTGAGTTCAGGACCAGCGCCTGAACTACAAAAGGAGACCCTGCCTCAACCCTCATCACCCCCCAAAAAATAAAACAGGAAAGGAGGAACCATGTGAAATGCTGTAGGAATGATCAGAAATTCATTTTGTTTTTGTAGCAATGAGTCATAAATCAGCCAAAGAAGAAATTGGAGAGCCTGATGGTTTATGTGAACTGTCAGCTTTGGCTAGACTCTGGCATTCAGCTGTTTGGTCCAATACTGATCTAGGCATTGTGAAAAGTTTCCATGGCTGTGATTAAACTTGCAATTAGTTAATTGAAGATTACCTCTGATAGTTTGAGTGAGCCCTACCCAATCAGTGGAAGGCTTTGTGAGCAGAAGCTGATGTGTTTGGGAGAAGAAATTTTACCTTATGATCATCACGTTGAAATCCTGCCTCCGTTCCCAGGCTGCTAGTCGTTTTTATGGCCATTAGACTTGCCATCCTCGCGGCTGCAAGAACTGGTTCCTTAGAATAGATCTCCATGTGTGCTCATGGGTTTGCATGTATGTTTGTGTCCACATGTTTATAGGTAAATTTAAGTATATGTGGTTATATAGATTTACTTCTATCCGTATCTGCCCCAGTCTGTGTCTCTGTCTCCATCTCCTAGTAGCTGTTTCTCTGGGAAGCCCTGACTGACTGACACAGAGCTCACAACAAGAATGACTTGTGATACCACACAAAGTTGTTGGGATTGTGACTTCGGCATTTGGGCTTCTTCAAGTGTGACTGGAGAGTGACCCGAATCAGAATCCTGGGTACTTCCACGGTCTGCCCTTTCCTCACATTAATGTAAGTAAACTACCACTGCCTCTGCTCTATGCTGCTCTGAATCCTCTTCCATCTCATTGCATTCTTGAATACTTTGTGTTCATTTCAAATGATTCAGGCTTCTATAAACTCACCAGACTCCTTCACTCCTCCACGTCTTTGCACAACCTGCTCCTTGTGCCCCAACACACACTTTCAGTCTGCCCACTGAGTTGCCCTCAAACTTCACCACTTTACTTCGTCACCTCCTCTTCATCGATGTCCTCTTCAGTCAGTGCCATTATGACCTAACATTCAGAATTGCTTTTAAATTTTTGTGTGTCAGCCTTTCAGCTCCAGTCACTGACATGGTGTGGTCCATTTCTTGTTTTTATATCCAGAACATAGCATGGTGCCTAACATTGTAGATAATTTGTGATTATCAGGAGTAAAAGAGAGACAAGGAGGATGAAGGACAGCTCCATTTTGGAGAGTAAGCAGAGTAGAGGAATCCAGACAATGTAAAGCTTTCAGAGCTGGGCCAAACAGTTTTGACTTCATCCTGTGGCAATGACCAACACGAGGGTTTATAGTGCTTAGGAAAGGAATATGCGTACATATGCATGATCACATTATAAAGAAAAGAGAAGACCAGCAAGATAAGACACTAGTATAATCCTTAGAAATGAAGTAATGAAATGCTTAGTACTATAAATGAAAAGAAAGCAAGGAATTCGAGAAATGTACAAGGTTAGAATATTTGCCAAACTTGGTAATTAACTATATTCCTCAAGGTTGGAACTATGATAAAGATGACAAAGATTTTACCTCAGGAATAAGGGAAAGTAAAATGATATGATTTGGAGAGAAAAAATTATAAGACTTTATATCTTGAAGTTGAAGGGCACTTTTATTTCCAGTACATTACTGAGACTCTCAGATTGTGGTTACCTGAGGAACCAGGGGTGTGGGCATAAATTTAGGTGTCATCTCAGACAGGGGAAAATGAAGCCTGTGAAACTGGATCACTGTATCAGAGACTAGTGTGTTTATTATGCAAAATATTGCCTGAAATTAATGTTTCTCTTTCCAAGACTAACAGTGACACTAACAATGTCACTTCTAATCTAATGGTGACTAAAAAAATTTTTTTTTGTACAGGGGATCGAACTCAGGACCTTGCACTTGCAAGGCAAGTGGCAGAACCACTGAGCTAAATCCCTGGCCCGTGACTAAAATTTTTATATGCTTCCTCAGTTTTACATTCTTATTGCTTGATGTCTGCCAGTATTGCAACCCTTTATATTACAAGCTTTTATTTATTCACTATCAAATTCAAAATAATGTTGATTTTTTTAAAAAAATTTTTTGGTACTGAGAATTGAACTAGGGTCTATGTGCTTGCAAGGTAAGTGGTGGAACCACTGAGCTAAATCCCCAGCTATTGTTGATTACCTAGTTAAATAAGCATTCTGCTTTACCAAAACAACCTTGCTCCTGCAAGGTACACCACACCCTTTCTTCACTTTTCCGTCACCCCTGAACTTTTTTTTTCACTTAAGTTTATTGATTTGTTTTAGGTACATAATTCAGTTACATTCATCTTTGGGGTCTTGTACCTTTACATAATCCATCTTGGTTCTTATTTTTTCCCCATTCCCCTGATTTCCCTTCACCCCCTCTACCCTTTCATAACCACTAAACTTTTACTGTTTACTTGTTTTTCTAATTATTTATTTTTTAGTTGGTGATATATTTATAGGGTATTTTTTTTACTAGTTTTATTTGAAGGCTTTAACTCAAAAGACGTCTTTCAGAATATATTCTTAATAAAAAATCTAGATTTTAAAAAATGTGATCAAAAAGATATTTTAGAATTCATCTCAGCACTATAGTTTGAAAACAGAAGAATGGAATGAATCCCTAATATTTTATTTCACTAAAATTACTATAGGGTTTTATGTTTCTATTCCCTTCCCCTTTTTCCATCTTGATTATTTCTTATCAGACAGCTCAGATGATTTTCTGGGTTTTAGTTGCCTTTAACTTATAACCTAAACCCCTATGAACCATAGGATCATATAGTTGCCTAAAAATAACAGATACTTCTGAAGCAGAAAACTCCCTCTGCTATTAGCCAATTTCTCATAATTCACATATCATTTTTTCTGAAAAATCACAAAAAATTACTGGGAGGACACAGAATATAATTTATATCTTGTTATAAAAATTCCTAGACTTGAACTTCTCAATTATTTTAGCAAGGATCATAAATATTGCTTTCTTCTCGAATTTTTCCCATTTGATAATGTAGATCTAAGAAAAAATTTCAAATTTATAAAATTTGGTTTTGAAAGATTTACTTTCAATTCTAATGTTTATTTTCTTCTTTTGAGCATTCAAGCAACCACAAAATTTAGTAGGGTCTCAAATAAACCTGCAGAATCAGCCACATTTCCAAATCCCTACAAGGTCAGCTGTGTAATTGGATTAATTCTTCATTCTGAGAAGATATTCAGAGTCAGGTCTCAAATTTGTTCTAAGGAACTAGGAGTTCATGGAAACAATGGCTTAATCCTTTGATATTTTTCATATAAGCGTAAAATGGTGAAAGTGAAGGAGAAATTACCCTACAGGTAAAATAAATCATAAAAATAAAATATATCATATATTCAACGTAAAAGTGATGAATATTTGATGGGCAAAACAGAACAAATTAATCATGCTTTTACTTTCCACTTTTATCACTTTTTGGGGGGTCAAACTCGGGACATTGTGCTCGTGAGGCAGGTGGTATCATTATTTATAAATGAAAGATGTGAACAATAGCAAAACAGGGTTAACATCTTTAATGAAAAAGAAATCACATAACTGTTTATTTTAATTCAAGAAAAAATGACCCTAATATATTTGATCACAGTGAGTGTGCCTTTTCTAGTCATGAGTCACATGAACACTGATATTGTCAATATGTGCATATCTCCTATTTGCTTGTGTAATGAAGGCTCAGCTATTCACCTGAATACGTATATTGAATGTTGTACATGTTAGAGAAATATTTATCAGTTATACATTGATCTGAATATTAAGTATTTTAGATTAAATTCAGTTAATTTGGATACATTTTATATATTTTGAAAATTTCTTGCAAGTTGAAATCATCTTCCTAAAATGTTGTCATAATTATCTACTCTAAAAGCGATAGCATGTGCCTATGCATAACTTTAGTATTCTGGTTCATGAACACATACTATGTAAACATATCAGGATTTTCATGTGATTCTGTAGAAAACATCTGCACAGCAGTGGTACTGTAAGGTTCATTAAAGCTCTGCAGAAAACACCAGATGTTAAACAAATACTAGGAAGTCATGGTCTCTATCACTATTAACAAGTCACATTTGATTTCTGAGCAGAAAATGTTGTCTCTTCTACCTCCTCACCAGTTCACAATAGTCCCACGGTTACACCATTTTTAATTCACAGGAGATTAAGCTTCACAAGCTCTTCCTGAAGCATTCTCCAAATAATGATTTAATTATTTAATTGTTCGTATTTTGTATAGATTCTGAATACCAATGCATGGTTGTGACAAGGTGGTCTCCATGCAGAAAATCCAAAACCCTGTGGGAAAACTGCATATTTCCTGCCTGAATTCAACTGCTTTGCTGCAACCCTGGGGTGGAAATCAGGTTGAGGGAACAGTGTTAACTCAGTTTCTGTCAGAATTTCAAGCAAGCAAATTTCCACTTACCTGTACATGATGTGTGGATGTAATGGCTGCTGCTCTTAACAGAGATACGGGAAACTTCTGCACTCCATTCGTTCTGACCGGTGGTTCTCAGGTAAATGTGCTAACCGCAAGCATCGTTGAGATTTTAAGGGCTGGGCACAGTACCAGAAAGCAATTGAAGGGGAACTTGTTTAACAAGTTGATGACAGCTGCGGATCCAGGGTTTCAAGGAAGAAATGAGAATTCTCTGAGGTGGATACTGAGAAAAGAAAAACAATGGATATTACTTAAATTGGTCATCTGAGAGGCCCATCCAATAAATACCTCCACAGACCAGTGAGTCAGGGCTCTGACTCAGATGTTCCCCCAGCTCTCATGGCACAAGTTCCTCCTCGGTGAAACCAACTCTGCCAGTGAGGGCAGCCTGAAAAAGAGCTTAAATTCTCTCATTTTGTATAAATAATTCTATATCATTACTCACTTAAAACAGGCCTAATTTAAAAACATTTCACTGGGGCTCTGTACATATTTTTGCAGGAATGGGTTTACAGAAGAAAAAGAAGTAAGAAATAGTTGTATTTTGACCAGTGATTTAGCTCAGCAGTTCAGCGGCCTGCCTTGCAAGTACAAGGATCCAAGTTCGAGCCCCGGTACCAAAAAAATAAAAGAAATTGTCGTATTTTGTTAATTCTTTACAGGAAAAGGAACTGGCTAACTAACAAAAAGTTGTTTTACTAAATGAATATGGATTAGATTTTTGAGCAAAATATCAAATTCTTCAGAAAATAAAAACCTCAGGAGGCCATTTAGATGTTTGGAATACATATATGTAGACTTTTGGCCATTTTTTGTATGGTATTTAAGTAAACTTTCCATTTGCTCATTTAATAAATATTCATGGTGTACTTTCTGGGGCTACACACTGTTTCTTATACTGGGAACTGAACAATAGGTATAATAAAATTTCCTGCTTTCATGGAACTTACATTCCAATGGGAAAGATGGATAAATATTAACAAAATACTGAATACATAATTTAATGCTATATAATTACACATGCTAGGAGGAAAATAAATCAGGGTGATTATGGAGAAAGCAGTGAGTTGTGTGGGTGTCTCTCTACAAGGTGGGCATTAAGCAGAGACCTGAACAGTGATAGTAACTGGTGTGATTCATCTTCCTGAAGCACACATCCACAGCACTTCTCTATTTTAAAGAAACTGTGCAAATCTCACCTACTTTCTGGATAAAACATAAACCTTTGTGGTTGCTAATCTATGCCTATTAGTACGTCATTTCTCCTCATTCACCTTGTTCCAAAGTGGTATGGTGTAGCACTAAGGGCCTGGCCTCTATTTCAATGGCAGATCCACTTTGTCACAGGTGAAAACATTCACTAAAAGTACCATACATGTAAGGCTCTTGCATCCACTGCACCCATGTAAATCAGGTGTTTTCTACAAATTCCAAAACATTGTGTTATCTTAACACTGATTTTACCTAAAGCTTGAGGACTTGAGAGATTTCTATTGATTCCCTTTCTTGAGTAGCAAGTGCTTCTTACCTTTATAACTTTATTCCTGTTCTCTAACACCAACATCCTTACAATCTTCCTTTCTATCCTCTGGTGTTGATTCATCCTTCATAATCACAGCCAGCTGCTAATTTGTTCATGAAGACTTCCTTGTAAAGCTTTACCAGCTTTCCAGCACTCGGGAGGCTGAGGCAGGAGGATCGCTGTGAGTTTGACACCAGTGTGGGCTACATAGTGAGTTCCAGAGCAGTCTCAATGACACAGTGAAACCCTGTCTCAAACCGCCCCCCAAAAAATCCCAAAATAAAAAGCTTTACCGGCTTTGATCTCTCTCTCTCTCTCTCTCTCTCTCTCTCTCTCTGTGCTCTAATCATTTACTACCATCTGCACTCATTCAGGTTTTAGTCATCTGCTGTGATTGTAATTCCTGTTTAAAGCTGTCCTGTGGATGAGATGTCCTCTCACCCAGCACAAGCACCTTCTTGCATTTGAAGGCAAGAACAATACTATATTTTTGGTTTTGATGTGCTCATCACAGGGCTTCGTATACAGATGGTACTAAGTAAATAAGATATGTTTCAGATATATGACTAGTGTCCAAAGTACAGTAGATGCATTCTACAATTGAGTAAAATATTTTAAAAACTCATTAAGGATATATAAGGTTTCAACAGGGTATTTATAGAAGAAATGCAGATGGCCAGTTAACATATAAAAGGTGATTCATCTTATTAGTAGTAATTATTAAAATAGAGTAAAACAATCATAAAGCTTTACTAAAATGTTTTAGAAGTGAAAAATATTTACGATTTCAAGATTTGGTGGTAATGTGGAGAAATGGACATTCGTACATTGATGGCTGGAGTTAGAATTGAGATAACAATTTTAGAGGGTAGCTTGGCGGTGGTTACTTTTAAAATTATTTACCTTAAGGAGCTGGGGATTTAGCTAAAGGGTGCTGCCGCCTTCCCTGCAAGCACAAGGTCCTGAGTTCAATGCCTGGTACCACCACCCCCCAAAATTAAAATAGATAAATAAATTTACATGGAAAACTATTTACCTTTTAATAAAGTAGCTTCATGTCTAAGTAGCTATCCTAGCACATGTACTCCAATGGGAATATACTATGATATTTATTATACAATTTGTGATAGCAAAACATGGAAACAAATTCTTAATTATGAGAATTGTTAAACTTTGGTAGACCAATGTATGGAGTATCATGCAAATGCTAAAAGGAAAAAGGTTATGGTAGATATAGTGAGTAAGCTGACTCACTAATCCTCATTCTTAGTCCCCTTCACACATGCAGTGTGAATAGCTACACACTGCATCTCCACAGTTCCTTGCAGTTGGGGGTTCTGGGTACAGGCTACATTTTTTCTGGTTAGATGAAATTTAGAAAGGAGAAGGAAGTCACAGGCCTTCCCAGACAAAAATGAGGCTGCTTTTGGATTTGCTAATAATGGATCAATAAGACATGGTGCCCCTGCGTGGTAGCCACTGTCTATCCTCTGGCTTCCTGGGGCTGAGAAACAACTGGGAGTAAGCAGGGACCAGGCTACATTATGGGTGACACCTCTAGCCCTTTCTACGGTTTCTTAGTTGTTTTCAAATTTCTTTCTGCTTGACATGCCTTGCTGTGAACCAGCCTGCTGCTTGTGGATGTCTCTATATAGAAAGATTTCAAGGAAAATTACTGAGTAAATGTGAGATGCAGAACGATGACTCAGCATGGCACCATTAAATGTAAAGCAATGACTTACACTGCGCTTTTAAAATGAGTGCTAACATATTTAAAGTCATGTACTTATTTATGAAAAGACCTAGAAGGAATCACAAAATGCAGATTATTCTGAAAAAGAAACAGATCAGAACTGAAAGTGATAATTAAAGAAACCAGCCTGCTCTATCATGGGTTCATTTTCATTACAGGGATAATGTGTTAACATATTCATTATGTAATTTAGAAAAGGGTCAATATACCTATTGGACTAAAAGCTTATCTTCTACATGAATTTGAATATAGAAAAGCTAGAATTGAATAAAAATACATATTCTTGGAGACTCAGGGCCAAATTAATATTGCTTAAAAATAAAGTGTTTGTTGCCTTTGTAGAACATTCTAGGGTGAGATATTGCCTGAATTACAATAGAAACAAATAAATGAGAATATAGTGGACAAAAAGCCTTACAAAAGTGTGAACTTTCAAAACACAGTTCATCAGGAAAAAAAAAAAATTCAGAAGAGGGCACCCCAGACAGTGTACCATTTACAAAGACCCAGAATAGTATGTTTCTGGCCATTATTTTTCCTATTCTGATCATTGCTTGTCTTGATTCTTTTTGGTCCTTTCTCTTTTACCAAACTGCTGAGAAGGATAACATGAAAACGATCTCTTGTTACTCTGACTAATGATTTCTGTCTCACTGAATCTTATTTTTGGTAGATAAGTCTGAATTAAAGAGGATAATCCTAAATTTATAAAACATTAAATGTTGTCTACTGGAATTCTGTTTTGATTACTCAGTTATGTGGGTTTTTTTTTTTTTTTTTTTTTTTTTGGTACCGGGGATCGAACTCGGGTCCTTGAGCTTACAAGGCAGGCCATCAAACTGCTGAGCTAAACACCCAGCCCCTGATTACTTGGTTATGAATGCCTACTGTGACAAGTTTTAAGAGACCTTTTAAAGTGGAAACATAAGAAAGTATGATAATTTTTTTAAATTTTACAATTAAGCAATAATAAACAACATATCATAACATGCAATTTGTTGGCAATACTTAACCAGCTTAAATTGAAAATGTGAAATGTCCTTGACACATCATTATGAAATATTTCAAAACAGAATCATGTGAAATTTCTTGTTGCATTAAAATTATGAGAAATGAATTTAACAACATATCTGGCACAATAGCCAAAAGGTAGCTTATAACATCATAAGAAAAATTGTGCTCTAGTTGTATTATCTAGGAAAGATTTCTCTTAAAAGAATAAATGAGAAATATTTATATTCATTGATGCAGTATAAGGGTTTAACAACCAATGTATGGAGACAGAACGCAGGAGCTAATTTTGAGCATTTGCCAATTTCCATGTTGTAAATGTAAATACTTCCTAAATTTCTAGACACTCATGTGGACCTCACTAACTATGAATTTGCCAAGGGATGAGCTGTAGTGCCACGGTACATAATTACATCCCACAGATGGAATAGATGCAAGTAACTAAAAACTTAGTGACAAACTGTATAAAATAAAATTAAAATGTATTAAAATAATGATTATTTTATACATTTAATTTTCAACTATGGCAGTGTTTCGCAACCAGCTCATATAATTTCTAAAGTTTGTAACATCTGAGTCTTATTCCTTGGCACAAGGCAGCTGTGGTATACTGCTGCTGAGGCCACACTCTTATGTGAAATAAATAGAACACACACATGTAAATACCCAATAGTTTCTCTGGTGTAAGAAACTACAAGTGTAAAAAGAAAGATCAAAATGTATGATTGATAATGTGAAATAGGAAGGAAAGTTCTAAAGGGGAAGAGGAAGTGTGAGGGGTAGGGGAAAAGAAAGAAGGGAGAGAAAAATATAAGAAAAGGGAAAAATGGAAACAAAGTCTTTGTAAATAGGAAGGGATGAGGGTGTGAAGGGTGGGTGAAAAAATAAAAACCAAGATACAACCAACCAAGATACAGCAACCGAATGAAGAAGCATTTTTTAGTTTATTTTACCTGCCTTTAAATGTTTTGGCTCCTTTTTTATTTCAGGGAATTAATTACAAAGGATAAGTTTTAATTCTTGTTTTTGTTTGTTTGTTTTGTGGCACTGGGGATGGGGGATCAAACACTGGACCTTGTGCTTGAGAGGCAGGCAGCAGCAACACTGAGCTAAATCCCCAGCCCCAGGAGAAGTTATTTGTAGAAAGTTCAAAGTCAACTCTAAAATAAGCTACTAACTGCCGGGTGTGGTAGTGCACGCCTGTAATCCCAGCACTCGGGAGGTTTAGGCAGAAGAATCACTGTGAGTTCGAGACCAGCCTGGGCTACATAGTGAGTTCCAGTTCAGTCTCAACTACATAGTGAGACCCTGTCTCAAAAAAATAAATAAATAAATAAAAATAAAAATAAAATAAGCTACTAACTTAGATGTTCACAGTTCCCTGTTCTTGAGGATTTCACACTTGTTTTGCTGAAAGGGAAGACAGACGACAAAAGGATTTAAAGAAACAGTTACAGAAATAGTTGCAATTTGAGAATCATTCCTTAATTCCTCACAAATTTTGACTCTAAAATCAATGAGGGAAATTTTATTCATCACACAGGATAAATAATGACTGAAGAAAATATTTTTTTTCCTCTGGTCTTCAATTTCTTGACCTGTAAATGAGAGACATGGTCCAGATGAACCTCTCATGGCCCTTTTTTGGTCCAAAATCATAAGGTTTATGAGGCACACAAGCCACCTCACATATAAATTGAAACATAAATGTATATTATTTGTCTTAACATTCCAGTTTAATAAAATGCAATTATAATTTATAAAATACAAGCAATTTATTTTGTAAATACAACAAAATTGTCTCATAATTAGAAACTATGTATTTTATCTTAATTATTAGATATATATTAAGATCTCTTCTGATGTATTGGTAAGATAAATCAGAATTACAGCATTATTAGCATTATTTTGGCCACTTTTTTTCCTGTCTTCTATATTTGTTAAATAGGTAAATAATTTTATTTTTTCATAAAAGAAACAATTCAAAAAAAGTAAGTAAATGAAGATGTTTTAGGTACAAGTATACATTGAGAAAGATATTTGTATTTTGATATATTTAAAAAATGACCCAAGCTACTCCTCTACTATTAATTAAAAGAAAAAGATCTTGAAGTGATAGACAAGGTGATCCCAAAGTTGACATTATGTTCCATCTCACAGTTACTTTTCCTTCAGAGTCCAGTCTTGGAGGTGATCCAGTTGTGATAAGAAGTTTTTCGTGTATAGACACCTGGCTTATTCTTTTTAGCACATCCTTGACCCCAGCTTATGATTCCAACAAGGTGCCAGATATTTCTGGAGTCGGGATAAGCTAGTGGTCCACCAGAATCATTCTAGAAAAAGAAAGGAAGCTTATTTCTTGTCATATTGAAAATTTTCCTTTTATTTCTCCTCTGTAGCTATCAGTAGCCCCTAGGTACTAAAATCACTTCACCCTGTTTGTATCGGAGGCCAATTAATCCTCCGACTTCCTAAGAAAGGGAATGGTAAGGGGGGAAAAAGGACCATAGAAACTTGAATAATTTATAAGTATATTGGGGGCTGGAGAACAGTGTCTCAGAGCGGGCAAAGACAAAGATTCTGAGCTGGCCACTATTTACTGGGTCCACACAATAATTGGAGGGAGCATCAGATGACTTGGAAGCGTGATAATCCTATGTCAGTGCAGATCTCATACTGATGAAGATCTTAGGTCATGAGGTTCTTATGTTGAGGAGGACTGTAACGAAAGCATTCTTATAATAGTAGGTGGGAGGAGTTAAATTGGTAAGGAATTTGTCTCTCTCCAGGTGAAACCTTTCTTATTACTTGGTTCTTGAGGAACCAGGATGTCTTTAGGTGATGTAATCCTACCCTTGAGAATCACAGCATTACAGGACCACTGAGGCCTCAGCTGTGACCAGAGGCAAAAATGGAGCTATGTCTTGATACACCATAGCTGGCCTTGGGCAGGAAAACTAGGCCTAATCATAATTTAATTGTGAAATGATTTCCCCCAAAACTATGTAGGTTGCTCTGGACATGTTTGGGCTTAGAATTCTGGAATTCAGGTTTATGCAAAATTCAGAGAAGCTACACACCATAAAATCTTACCCACAGTTAACAAATGTTGGATTAGGTAGACCAAAACTTGACTTTAGACAGAACCCAGCCTCAAACGAGGAGAAAGTAAGTTGGTTTCTGTGCAGTGTCTATGATGAAGCCCCTAAGGAGACCACACTTCCCTCCCTGAAAATCTCCAGAGAGGGAAGAGTCAATGTTCTAGGTCCACAAGTTGCTCTTTTTTTTTCTGATTTCTGTAGAAAATCAGACCAAATTGATTTTATAATTTGCACTGAAAAGCATGAAGTTAGGAATTGTGTTCACTGCTTTATTCTCTGCATCTAGTCTGGAGTCTGACACACAAATGAAATCAGAAAGAGAATAAATAAAAGCTACTATGGGACAATCAACATATGAAATACTTTGCTGATAAAATCTTACATTTACTTGGCATCTGGGTAGAAAGTGGTTGGGTAATGTAGCTCGATGTACCTGGCAGGAATCAGCTTCTCCTGACATGTATCCAGCACATAGCATTTCATCACTCACCGCGCCAGATAATGCAAGTGGGGCATTGCAAATTTTGTTGTCAATAGTCTTCAAAAAAGCTTCTTGAAGTACAACTGGAAGTGTACCTAAAGATAATAATTGCTATTTATTATAGGGATCTTAGCCTTGTTAGAATAAAGAGCACTTATATAGCACAAAAGCAGATTCCTTTAAGTCACCAAGAACCGTGATAGTCCTAGACTACAGGAGTCTCTTTCAGATTTATAATTGGTTGTTTCACATATAATTTCAATATTGCCAATTTGCATGACCAAAAAGTTTAGTTTTTAGAGGTTGAAGACAATAAGATGCCATGCTTTGTATCTTGCCTTGGTTTTCTGTTCAATATTCTTGCCAGTTAATTAATTGCATAAATGAGTGATTGGTGGGTTGGTTAAATAGTTATTCCCATGAAGCTATCACACTTTGAAAAGGACCTTACCGTTTGTATAAAGTGCTCCCCATCCTGTAACTACAACGCTGTCATTATTTGAAAGCTTCATTTTGGCTTCTGGAAGGCAAATCTTATGAATGTACTTTGTAAAAGAAGCTTCTTTAGACAGTTGCACAAGAGCAATATCATTTTGATAATAACTAGTTATATAATTTTCATGGAGAATAATGTTTTGGACTTTTCATGTCATATATTGTTGATTCACTGTAGTTCCAAAGTTGACAGTCCAGTATTTTGAATTATTTTTCCTAGAGAATAGGAAATTTATTTTAAAGACATTCAGTTCCCAGACAACATTTTAAGTACTTAAATCCTCATTTATAAAAATGTCTCTGAACTTGACAGTTGAAAAAAAAATGTCTCTGACATGGAGAAGTTATAAACTTTGCAGCCCATGAAAACAGTGCTAACCCTGTCAGCATTCTGTACAAGGTCCCAAGGAAGTCTCTAGTATTTTCTGTGATAAATCAGCTCCTTTCGTGTTCTGAGCATTTGACCTAGGAGAGCATTGTACGAGCATCCTCGGTTCCATAAGTGGATGGGGTCCAGTATTAATCTCACTGCTCTACACCCTGAGTTCCGAGAGCCTATGTCAGGCACTGAGCACCTGTGGACATAAAAATACTGTAGCTATTTCTCAACCAATCATTGTTTTACATTTACCCAGCCAGTACCTCTTCTTTTCAAATTTAGATTCCATGACCAGTGCTTCAAGTTCCTCACTGAGACTCAGTTAGGACTTAACAGCCTATTTATAATTATTCTCACTTGTTCCATATATGGTCAGGTGATTTCTTTTTTCTTTTAAGTTTCAAGATCTTCATGTTCTGTCTCCAATTCTCAAAACTGCACATGCTCAAAGCAGTGTTTTTGTAACTTCATCTCCTTAAAATCAACTCAGGATCCACATGCAGAAATTTATATTTTAAAACCCTAGTGAGGTAGTCGTATAACAATCTTTTTTTTTAATTGGTACATTTTAGTTATACAGCACAGTTACATTCATCATTGAAATCTTGCACCTTTACATGACATGTCTTGGTTCTTATTTTTCCCCATTCCCCTGCCCTCCCTTTCCCTGCCTCCCCTGTACACAGACTTTGTTTCTATTTTTTCCTCTTCTCTTATTTTTTCTTTTCTCTCCTTACCTTTCCCCTACCCCTCCCAATTCCCACCTTTAGACTTTTTCTTCCTATTACACAATATCAATGATACAGTTTGATCCTTATTCACACTTTTAGTTTATCACACCAGAGAAACTGTATGGTTTTTACACAAGTGTGTCCTATTAATTTCACTTAAGAGCTTGTCTCCAATGTGCATCCACTTAGCTATAAATGTCTCCAGTTCCTGGTCATTCCAGAGATGCAGATGAAAACAACACTGAGATCTTACCTCACCCCAGAAAGAAGGGCTTTTATTAAGAAAGCAACCAATAACAATTGTTTAACAATCTTGATTTCTAAGGTGGCTGATAAATGATTTTTAAAATCACTCGTGATGACAAATTCTATTAATTTACTTTGTAAAATATACCTCTGTAAGTTTTTTGTAATTTAGAGCTGTTGAAAACTGATATAATTAAATTGTCTAAATATATTGTATAACATTCTCTTTTGCAAAATCTCGTCTACAGCAAGCTGCTCTTCATTGTGTGAGGAATACAACTCATGTTGCTCCATCTCCATCTATTAAAGGAGGCTTTTTCCCAACTATAAATGCATGTTATTCTTTCTCATCTATCCATCTTATCAATCAAACACTATATTTTTAGGATCCAGGTCAAATCCTACATCTTCACATCACAGCATGCCTTCTTTCTTCAAATATCTATGGCATTTACTATCAGTCATATATGTGATATTTACCACACTATACTGCTTTCTACTTTTAACAATATCATTTATATTTTTAGACTACATTACAATCTCTATGTGAGATATAAAAGCACTTCGTAACAAAAATCAAACATACCTGAATTCGCATTTGAGTTCTGTTATTTAAGGGCTATATGACATCAGCCAAGGAAAGAACATCACCTTTTCTGTCATAGTTTCTTCATCTTTGCATTGATTAAATTAGCTTTTGTCTCTTCTGCAATGTGGGCAGGCAGGCCTGCACTGGACCCATGGCAATCCCCTCCAGACTCACAATGCCCTTTTCCTGACACAAGCAAGCAAGATTGATCAAGAGGCTCCCCTGACCCCGGCCACAATGCAAGGGCAACATCATGTGCCAGCTCCTGTATGGCTCTAAATTTGTGCCCCCTTAGCATGGGGCAGCAGAGGTGAGCATTATTCAAACTACATGATCCTGGATGAAGACAATCCCGGGAAGAGAAGGGAACAACAAACCCTGTGACCACTGACGTGAAGTTTAATAGCCACTGAGCCCCTGCCTCAGGGTCCTACATCTGTCAGAGAGCAGAGCACTGATGGCCTCCTCCATGTACCAAGGGGACAAAGGACATGCCTTGGGGGACAGTGGCCACAGTCTAGGAGGACAGAGTAGCCGTGCTGTGGGGACAGTACCTCAAAAACTCACAGGTCCTACAGCAAGTAGAGAAAATTGTGACTGCATTCCAAGACTGAAGATCTTTGAAAGAAACTACTCATTCAAAAACACAGGATTTTTTTACTTTGACTCACTTCTTTTGTGTTTTCTATTTTTTATTATCTTTCTCTTTCCTTCATCAGGTTTTTTTGGGGGATTGAATTTTTTTCCCCCTCCCTTAGTTTATTTTCTGTCTCCCATTTCAATTTTTTCTCCTTTTTATCTTTTTTAAATTTCATGTGTTTTGCTATATTTTTTCTTTTTCTTTATTCATTGCTGTGACTGATTTCTAACACTATTAATTTCCTTTTACTTCTCAATAGGACGCCCATCTCACTTTTCTCTGTTTCTTTATACACCATTGATTAATTTCTCAAATTTTGCTTTATTTAATTGATCAGTTTCCCCCTTCTAGCTTTACTAGTATAACTACAAAGTTTGACTCTCAATATGCCTAGTGAACATTATACTATTAATATTGAATACTGTTCTAATGTTAGCAGAGGTAAAATTATTTTTTTGTTTGTTTCTTTTATTTTTTATTTTTTCTCAGAGTTTATTGTGTTCTAATGTTAGCAGAGGTAAAATTATTTTTTTGTTTGTTTCTTTTATTTTTTATTTTTTCTCATTGAGTTTATTGGTGCATTTTAGGTACACAGTACAGTTACATTCATCATTGGGATCTTGTACCTTTACATGACAGGTCTTGATTCTCATTTTTTCCCTTTATCCCTGCCTTTCTTCACCCCCTCCACCCTTCCCTATTTACAAACACTTTATTTCCATTTTTTCGCTTTCTCATGGTTTTTTTCTTTTCCCTTATTCCCCTTCCCCTACCCTTCCCACTTCCCCTACATCTTTAGCCCTTTTCTTCCTATTTCACATTGTAAAATTATTTTGTTTAATAGATATTTACTTTAGGTCAGTAGCACATTGATATTTGGTTTATTTCAGTATTCATATATACTGTAACATTATAATTATAGATCTTTTTTCTATGGTAAAGTGTGGTCAGTCACACTTGTTAACAGTCAGGTTGTATTTGAAGCTATTATTGATACTGACTTTTTTTACTAGACCCAAGTGACATAACTGTTGTTATTAATTGGTTCTCTTGGAATGCTGATATCTGGATTGCTTTGTGAGTCACTAACATACTATGGTCCATTCCTGGAGAACTGGGTACTGAGTTTAATATACCTCAACTCCCATCCCAAATTAACTGAGGTAGTTGAATTCTAGAACACAGGAAAAGGCCAATAAATAGTTAGCCATGCTCAGAGGACACCACTGGCTAGTACACAGCAATTATAAAGTTCTCCATAATTGAAACAAGCTTTTCACTGCAATCATTTTCCAAGCCTCAGCATAAAAACGAACAAACAAAAAATAGAAACATGAGAAGGCAAGCCCACAAAATGTCTCCAAAAACTCCCAACTCCTTCAAAGGTGAACAAAGGCATATGAAAGGAGAGGGAATCACCCAGATTATTGGACATGACATCAGGGAAGATAACAACAGATTAACAAGGCATTTGACAGCTCACAGATGATATAAGTGATAAAATATTGAACCAAGTAAACAAAAACATCCAATCAAAATTGGGCAAGTGAAATAAATAGACACTTTCACAGAAGAAGCACAAATAGCCAATAAATTTGTGGAGAAATTCTTAACATTTCTGATCATTAGAGAATTGCCAATTAAAGTAACACTTTGATTCCATCTTACCCCAAAAAGAATGACCACCATGAAGAAATAAAATAACAAATTCTGGTGGGGCTACAGGGAAAAATAAACTTTTCTATGTTGCTGTTAAGAATGCAAACTCTTACTGTCACTATAGACATCAGTACAGAGATTTCCAAAAAAACTAAAATTAAAACTTCCATTTGACCCCATTATTCCCCTTCTAAGTATTTTCCTGAAAGAGTTAAAACGCCATTGTCTTATATTGATACTTGCATCCATATTTATAGCAATTCTTGGTAACTGAATCTTGGAAGCAGCTTCTATCTGTACTAATAGATGAATGGAAAAAGAAAACGTGGTATTTACACACAGTGGTGTACTGCACTTGCCATAACAAAAGATGTATTTCAGTCATTCGAATGAAAATGGACATACCTTGAAGCTATATTATTAAATGAAGTAAATGAGATACACAATTATATATATATGAACCCAAATTACAAGTACAAAGCAAAATGAAAGCTAGGCAATAGGAAATAGAAAAACAGATCATTCTCAAATGGGAAGGGGATCAAGAGATGGATGGAGTGGGTAGGAAGAGTGGGGAAAGAGAATTAAAACTATAATTTAGATGTGTTATGTCCACGTACCATCCCACACAGGAAATGTAAGCATTGTGTATTGCAGATATGCACTAGTAACAAATGAATAAACTCATTAAATTATGCCATTATTGTCACGAGTAGACGCAGTGATATGAGCAAACCCCGAAGGCCAGGCCCAAGTAGCTATATGATCAATGTTAATTACTTCTGTTCAATTTCCCATCCTTTCAAAAATTTAAATTCTTTCCTTGTCCTTCAATTATGCCAGTAAAAATAAGTTTTGTATATGTTCGCAGATTTCATACAATTTTAGTGATCTTTCACACATTTAGGCTAATCCTATGGGCTACCCAAAATAGGTCTGAACCCAGCATCCTACACTTAGTCAAAACTTTTGAACTTACCGAACAAAACAGTGAGCTGCAGATAAGAGCCACCTGCTGCTGATCAGGGCTGCCCACAGCTGTGCTGACCACCCCCCTGGAGGCTGGCCTGCCATGGCCATGCCCCTGCCAGAGCACTTTCCCCATGAACAATCAGGTTGCCAGCTGTGACACTGTTGACCAGTTGTCTCCCACAGCCTAGGGAAAAGGGTTTACAAGAGCAGGTATCTTTGATGATGCTTTACAAGAAACATCACCTTAACCATTGCTTGAAACACTTCAGTGGTAATTCAGCTTATTTTTCTTTTGCCTTCCTGCGAAATACTGTTTTCACAGGACCCGTTCTCATTTTTCTTGGTTGGGAGACTGATTTATTTTCTTTTCCAGTCTGAAGAATCTTTTAACTGCTGCCTTTCCTTGTACTTATTTATTAAATTTTAAAGTAGTCCTCTCTCCCAGGAATTTTACAAATTCTTGAAAGTGCAGACAGCTTCAGGAAAGGCTACGTGTCGCATAGTGTATGCAATGCTGTTTGCAGACGCCATGTGGACATTCGATACTCGGTACGTATCTAATTCAGATTTAATGACTATCTTGTGGGCAGCATGATACTTTAAAAATAAATAATTTTTAAAATATAGAACTTTTTTATCTGTAATAAATGTTTAGCTTGTGTTTTCTTTTTGTCCTGGGAGGATATATTGTCTTTTTATTGTAACTTATTTACATACTATGGTCTTTACCTAGTATTCCCTTCTTTACAATCAGTTCTCATTTTACCCTTTTGTACAAATCCTTATGAACATTAAAATTCATAGTCCAATATTTTGCAAAAAAAATTGTATTTTTGTCTGATATGTCCAACTCTTATGAAAGAGTACTATAAATTTCTATATGAGGTTCTTTAGGGCCTTTTTAGAAAAAATATGGAAATAGTTGTAAATGTATAGAATGCACAATAAAGCTTTCAACTTACAATTGTTGATGAGCACTTCAAAGTTAGTCTTGCTGATTTCTGAAAGTATAAAAGACCATAAATGAATATGATGTTATCAAGGTGCTAATTCTAATCTTAGGACATGAATGCCAATATTTCTAACCCAGTTATGTCCAATATTAACCATGCAGACTGGTTCGTGTGTTGATTCACCTCTTACTCATTATCTTTTTACCTTACTCTACATCTCTACCAAGTGGTGTAAAGAGGAGAGGTAATGGAGACACAAAGCTCTCAAATTTATAACAGTTGCATTAAAATATTCAGTGAGGTAAAAAGCTGAGACTCTTGCAAATCTTTGGAAATTAGGGTTAAATACAGTTATAAAGGTGATGTTCTAATCTCATAGGACCAGCATTAAAATAATAAAAAAGGATAGGAAAAATAACACGCATTTAAAAATATAAGAAAGTGATTAGTTATCATGCAATAAATTACTACAAGGGGGAAAAAATAAGAGAGGAGGAGGCAGCAGGCCTTTCTTTATGATGTTGAAATAATATACTAAACAAATGAGAAAACTTCCCAAAGAATTTTTAAATTTATGTTTATCAGTTTTTAAAAATGAAGCCATATAAGTAGCATGCGTTCACAATGAAAAGTCAATACTAACCAACTACCAAAAAATGAACAAGAAGACCAATAGTCACTCCTAAAATTGCCATTACACCAAGAGAAACAACGATTATCAAACATAGAGGCCCAGATGGTCTCCAGGAAGCCACAATGGACCTATGAAAGAAAAAAAATGACTCAAATCAGACGACAGACACTCCAAATCTACCTAGTTCTCCTTCATATGACAGTATTTATAACATGCATTAGCCTTTCTTACGTTACTTCCAGACATGGAATGCCTCACAAACATAGAACCGAATTTTTGTTCACATAATGAATCTTAGTTGAATGCAAATATTATTTGAGTGGTAGTTGCTGGGAATTCATCAATGAACAAAATAGACATGGCTTCTGTCCTCATATTGCTGAAGAGAAATTGATTAGCTTTTCTTATTTTAATCTAAGATCATAAAATACCAGATGTGGTGTTATATTTTTGTGAACTATAGCCATGATATGTACATGGATGTAAAAAGATTTTTATGCATAATTAAATACATACTGTAACATTCATAGGTTTAATAAATGTGACAGGAACCACCATATGTCACTTTCAATAGTCTCCTATTATGAAATTAGAAACACTTTTTCTTTACTTTTTCCTATGCTATGTTTTGTAATTTTTCTACAACAAATGTAGATTACTTCTGTAACACAAATGGGTAGGTTGATTAGTTGTTTTGTCACCAAAATCAAACAATTCGATGAAAAAGAATCAGAAAACTTTGGCTTCAAATAGAACAAAATATATTAGATTATGGTTAAATTTTTTGGTCAGACTTAAACCTAACATATAGGCTTTGGACAGTGGTAGATTTGTGTCTGGTGTCATGAGATGGTGTCATGTAATTGTTCATTTGGTGGGAGAACTATAATACAAAACATCTTATCCCAAATTTCAAAACAGCCTTCAGCTGTTTCCTCTGTGTTCTACATCACTCTAAATAAACCTTGCAGAACAGAAGAGTTTGTAATTAGGGTGTGAACTTGTAAGATTAGATATTCCTATCAATATTTGAAAGTTTTCATTCTCATCTTTCTAGTGCCAATTGTCTTTTAATTGGCTAAGATTTTTCTAAGATTTCACCTTGGTTTTATTTCCTCTTGGTTTGTGCAATTTCACCTTGGTTTTATTTCCTCTTTGTATGTTCTCTCTTGTTAATCTCACCTCTTCCTTATACCTGTCTCTTTTGATGACTTACTAATTGGTGTTTCCTGGAAACAAAATCATTTGTCAAAGTTCTTCCAAGAAACTCCCTATTTCCAGTGCATTACATGTATGCTTTCATGTTGCAATTCTGTTGCCCAATCTCATCCTTTCAACAAAAGTCATAAAGTTTTTTACACAGGAGCTATCACCCTACTAATAAGGGAAATCATTTCTCCTAATAATGACTGCTAAAAGAGCCTTGTGAAATAAGTTCTCAAATTTGTTTTGGATTAGTCAGTTATTCTGCTGGCTTAGTCAGTGATGTGAATATTAGTCTGAGAAACTCAAATACCCATACTCTAAATAGTGATTCTAAATGATAAGATAATTTCTATACAAATAATCACTACTTTACAGCTTATATGAGGTTTTTTGCTTAAAGCTACTTTTGAATGCTCTGGAAAGTTCTCAAGAATATATATCTTTGGTTATATCTCTGCTACAGCATTTTCCCATCTTCTTGTCAAAAACAACTAAGGAAATTCTTTAATATCTAAGATATCACATTCATTTGTAACTAACTTTTCTTTTGGTAAGTGGGATACATAAATTCTAGAAATTATTTTTAATAATAGCTGAATTTACTCTTTTAAGTATCAAAGATTCATTTATGAAACAAATTAACTTCCCACTTATTTACTATGTGGTCACAGATTTTAGGAGGAAGAAATTTATATTCTAGGACAAATAATTTTTTAAGCATAGAGAATTATTAAAATTTAATCACCAATAAACTAAAAGAAGCCCATAAAGTTATATAAACTGTAAGTACTTCACTTTTGGATTGAATTTACTTCACGTAAGAGTTCATTGCTACTCTAGCATAACTAGCAATTGGCCTTACGGAATTCACAATAATGATACTTATATAAAATTATAGTTATTATTGCATGTTCACAATATTGAAACATCAGTCTCTATATAATTCTATTCTCAGAGTCTATGCCAGGTATCGCTCTCTAGGTTAGACTTCCTTATAACCACATTCTGGTATTGCTTTACTGTTAAGCTTCAAAGCATATGAAAATGTAGTTTTCGTTTATTAAAGTTTAATTTATAAACTATTTGAATTAGACACATCTAAATTCTATCATATAATGAGTATTTTCTGGTTCAAAATTTTCTGAATTTTATAAAAATAACACTTTTTCTCCTAAATATGGTGTTCAGTCATTAGAACGAGAGCTGTAAATAAAAAGCAGAGAAACATAATAATTGAATGAATTGAATGGTTTCCATTTTCACTTTTTCATAGGACTCTAGGAAAGAACCTATAAAAATAAGCTCTTAATGGTATAATTGACAATGCATAATAGGAAGAAAAGGGCTAAAGGTGTATGGGAAGTGGGAAGAGTAGGGGAAAGGAAATAATGGAAAAGAAAAAATATGAGAAAATGAAAAAATGGATATAAAGTTTTAGTAAATAGGGAAAGGAGCAGGGGGTATGGGGAAGAAGACAGAGATATGGGGAAGAAATGAGAACCAAGACCTGTCATGTTAAGGTACAAGATCCCAATAATGAATGTAACTGTACTGTATGTCTAAAATGGACCAATAAACTCAATGAGAAAAAAGAAATGAGTCCATTTGTGAATCTAAGAAATTTGAAATACACCTGCAGTTCATCAGCTGCTAATTCAGGATCTATATTGTGAAAAACATTTTTCTTAAAAAAATCTGAAGTGGCTTTCAGATATTTTTATTTCTAAGAAAACATTTTGATATTAGAAAATTTGATTTTAATTACATTAGAGAACAAAAATGGTAGCATTCTTATTAGTGAATTATTTTTAAAAGTCTTGTTTGCTTAATGTTTCAACTCAATTATACATTTCTATTCTTTCCCAATAGTTACAGTTTCATTAAATTCCAATTCTTTACTAATTTTTAATTTTCTTTTTTTACTTTTAAAACTTTCTCCAGGACTTAATAACCACATTCCCCTGCTAAATATCTTCCCAAAAGAATTAAAAGCATCATACCACAGTGATATATGTGCACCCATATTTATAGTGGTATGGTATATACTAGATAAATCTTACAAACAACCCAATGCCCATCAACTGGTTACTGGATAAAGAAGATTTTTAAATATAAAAGGGAGTACTACTCAGCCATAAAGAATAAGCTAGATACATTTATAGCTAAATGGATCCATGGTGATTTCATACTTGTAAGGGAAATAAATGCAACACACATGTGTGAATACCAAATTGCTTCTCTGGTATGAGAAACTGAAAGTGTAAATGCAGACCAAAATGTATAATAGACATTGTGAAATAGGAAGAAACTATTCAAAGGGGAAGGGAAAGCATTGGGAAAAAGGAAAGAAGGGAACAAAAAAAATTTTAAAAATCAGAAAGAAAATTTATGTAAATAGGAAGAGGATGGGGTTGAAGGAAAGGAAGGGGAATGGCAAAAAATAAGAACCAAGACATGTCCTGTACAGGTACAAATTCCAATAATGAATGTGATCATTATGTGTACCTAACATGTACCAATAAAGTTAATTTTAAAAAGATATAGAATATTTATTTAACATAGAAAACTTGCTCTCAAATAATCAGGGAGATAAATTCCACACCCAGTTTGTGGCTCTCCCCTGCCATAAGCTGCACATTCCATACAGGGTCTTCTCCTTGCTTTAAACACAAAAGTAAACCATTTTACTATTGGAACTGTCATTAGGATCTGAAAATATAATATTTAATTTTTGCAATTTTATGAATACCAAAATCTTGTCTTTTAAATTTTTTAATTTCAGAATTAAAAAAGTAGAACCGAGCACACATAATTATAGTATATGAAATGCTAACACATAAAATACATCATTATTCACATAACTGTGATCATGATCAATTTTTATTTCTATTTGTCTCCAAAAAGGTACTAAATATAAAACTTTTATTTTTGAATGAAAAACTCTTGTTCCACTTTTCCAAAGCTCAAATAAAATTAATCTTGGTAATTCTCTAATTTTCTGCATATTCTGCGATCTTAACCCTGTAAAATAGAATACATTTTGGGAAAGAAGCTCTCTATTGTTTTTCTGCCTTGCCTTTTTTAAATAGAAAAATTTAAAAGTTTACATACATTTCTCTTTTACCTACTTTCATATTTTTAATTTTATTATTTTACATAAAAATTAACATGTAAACTAATTTTTTAAGGAATGTCTTGATCTTTCTGTATTACTTTACATGACTACCTCTAGGAATAAAAAGCATACTCCCTTTTCATAATCTACTTAAAAGTGAACAGTACAGCATTTTGTATTATGGCCCTCATTTTTCAGCCATGCTGTAACTCCAGACTTGATCCTCTGACTCCTAATAGGACTGTAGTTTTTTGTTTGACTTCTCCTTGCCAAAGCCTCTTGTGCTGATCATTATCTTCTGGGAACGGGGAAAAAATGAGAACCGAGATCTGTCATGTAAAGGTGCAAGATCCCAGTGATGAATGTTACTGTACTGTATACCTAAAATGTACCAGTAAACTTTAAAAGAAAGTCATAGTACATAATTTCACTCAATGTCTTTCGAGGTATTGACTTTCCTCCTGTTTCTACTTGTTTTTGTTCACTCTCCATGGCCTTCATATAGTTGGTTTTTATATTTTTTCAAATTTTAAAATTCTTAACTCTAATAGGGTTTGATACAAAATACTTTACTATTACTGGAAATAGAACAGTATTTAAATTTTTAATTTAAAAGTTATCAAGCTTTGTTTTTAAAGTTGGTGTTTTATGTGTACTTACGTGAGGTCTAAGAACCCCTTACTTTTCAAGTGGATATTCTCCCACATTTTCTTCTACAAACTTCAATGTACAGCATTTGTACTTAGATCAACAATTCACATAAAACTGATTTTGTCTATATTGCGAAGCAGAAGTAAAGATGCATTTTTTTCAGGTGGCTCTTTCTCATTGACCTATATATTCCTAAAAAATAGCTACACAATTCTTTATCCACTTTATTGCAATGCAATTTTCATTATAAACAAAATACAAATCAAATGCAGGTTTGTTTCTGAACTTCTTGATGTTTCTTTGATATACTTTGCTTCTTTTTTTTTTCAGCTTTAATTGAGTTTATTGGTACATTTTAGGGATACAGTACAGTTACATTCATTGTTGGGATCTTGTACCTCTACATGACAAGTCTTGATTCTCATTTTTTCCCCTTACCCCTGCCCTCCCTTCACCCCTTCCTCCCCTCCCCATCTACAAACACTTTATTTTCATCTTTTCATTATCTTACATGTTTTTCTTTTCCCTTATTACCCTTCCCCTACACATCCTACCTTCCCTACACCTTTAGCTCCTTTCTTCCCATTTCTAAATGTCAGTAATCTTATTAGGATGTTATATATTATTGCAGATTATTCACACCAGGGAAACTATTCGGTATTTACACATGTGTGACTTATTTATTTCACTTAGGAGTATATCTTCAATATGTATCCATTTTCCTATGAATGAATCTATTTTCTCATTCTTTATGGCTGAGTAATATTCCATTTTATAGAAAAACCACATCTTCTTTATCCAGTTTCCAACGGATGGGCAAATGGGCTGTTTCCAAGATTTAGCTATTACAAACTGTGCCGCTATAAACATGGGTGCACATACTTCTCTGTGATATGATTCTTTTAGTTCTCTTGGAAAGATACCCAGCAGAGGGATGGCTGGGTCAAATGGCACCTCCAGTCCAAGCTCTTTGAGGTATCTCCATATTGATTTCCATAGTGGTTGCACTAGTCTGCACTCCCACCAACAATGGAGAAGGGTTCCTTTCTCCCCACAACCCTGCCAACATTTGTTACTGTGTGATTTCTTGATAGCAGTCATTCTTTGTGGGGTGAGGTGAAATCTCAGTGTTGTTTTCATCTGCATCTCTCAAATGATCAGTGATGTGGAATATTTTTTCATATATTTACTTGCTGCTTTTACTTCTTTGTCTGAGAAATGTCTGTTCATTTCAGATGCCCATTTTTGAATTGGGTCTTTATATTGGGGGGCTGATTGTTTTGAGTTCTTTATATATCTTTGATAATAGTCCTTTGTCTGAGGAGCAGCTGGTAAAAAATTTTTCGCACATTGTAGGGTGTCTCTTAGTTCTGCTGATGGTTTCTTTTGAAGCACAGAAGCTTTTTAATAAGATGAGATCCCAGTTGTTGATTCTATCTGCTAGTTCCCGTGCTACTGAGGATTTGTTCATAAAGTCTTTTCCTATACTAATGTCTTCCAGAGTTCTGCCTAACTTGCCTTCCAGCAAGTTTAATGTTTCTGTTTTAATATTTAGATCTTTAATCCATTTGGATTTTAATTTAGTGCATGGTGAAAGATAAGGGTCTAATTTTAATCTGTGGCAGGTTGACATCCAGTTTTTCCAACACCATTTATTAAAGAGGCTATCTTTCCTCCACTGAGGATGGTCAGCTCCTTTGTCAAAGATGAGGTAGCTGAGTACATCTGGAGTTGTTTTTGTGTCTTCCAGTCTATTCCACTGATCCTCAGGCCTATTTCTTTGCCAGTACCATGCTGTTTTTATCACAGTGGCTTTGTAGTATAGTTTCAAATTGGGAATTGTTATACCCGGTGCCATGTGTCTGTTACCTAAGATGGCTTTTGCTATTCTAGGTGTCTTATGGTTCCAAATGAATTTTTGGACTATTTTTTCTAGTTTTGTGAAATATAGGGTTGGAATTTCAATTGGCATTGCATTGAAAGTATATAGCAGTTTTGGTAGTATGGCCATTTTCACTATGTTGATTCTTCCTACCCAGGAGCAGGGGATATCTTTCCATTTTTTTATATCCTCTTCAATTTCTTTTTTCAGAGTTCTGTAGTTTTCAGTGTAGAGATCTTTTGCTTCTTTTGTTAGATTGATTCCTAGATACTTCATTTACTTTGCTTCTTTGTACCATATCACACTGACTTAATTATAGAATGTCTTGATATCAAATAATATTAGTCCATATTTATTTTCCTTTCTCCCAGTTGGCTTGGGTACTTTTAGTGCACTGCATTTTCTTATAAATTTTAATATGCGCTGATCAATTTCTGAAAGTGAATTTTCTAGAACCGCACTGCAGTTGCATTGACTCTACAGATAATTAGAGGACAAGTGACTTCTTAAATTGTTGAAGCTTTAATCCATGGATTTGGTACATACTTCTATTTATTTAGATTTTTGTTATTTTCTCCTAGTGTTTTAGATATTTGAGTAGGAGTATTGTATACGTTTATCTAGATTTAATCTTATTGTAAATTATATTATTCCTAATTTTAAGGTTATTTTTGTTATTTTCATATAGAAATGAAATTGAGTTTTTTACATTTAATAGTATCCAGAAAACTTCTTTGCTTAATTTATTAATTTTAATTTTTTCTGTTTGAATATCTTTTGAATTTTTAGTTTATATCTATTTCAATGTATAATTTGTAGGGAAAGTGTTATTACTTCCTTTTTATTTGCTTATATTTTTGTTTTGTTCTGTTTGACTTTTTTCATTTATTATTCAGTTGAATACAATGTTAATAGTAGCCATTCTTTTGCCCCCAATTTAAGGGAAAGTTTTTCAGTTATTTCACTATTAAGTAAGATATTTGCTATCATTTTATCAAATTAAATAATTTTTCTGGTTTTTGCTAGTTATAATTTTATAATACAGGGAACTTGAATTTAATCAAACACTGTTTTGTGTTTATTGAAATAATCATGTTATTTTTCTGTTTACTTTATCATTAATGTAAATTTAATTGATTTATACTTAAATGTTAAAAGAACCTTGTGTTTCTGGAATAATTCAAACTGGATGGAAACTTATGGTATACTTATATATCACTGAGTTTTGTATGCTAATATTTTGTTTGGGATTTTTGCAAGCATACTTCTGAGAAAGAATGATGTAATCTTCCTGTCTCATAATGTCATTGTTGTTGCTATTATTGTACAAGTTGAGAAGTAATTATTTATTTCAGTCTTGGGGTGATGAAATTACTCTATGTGACAGACAGCACAATGGCATTCTAAGTTTGCCCAGACCCATAGAATGAACAACAATGAGGATGAACTGGGTGCACTTAGGTTAACATTTGTACAAAAGTGATACTCTGGTAGGGGGTAAGTCTTTAATCAGGAAACTCTCTAGGGGTCACAGTAACCTGGTTCATAAACTCTTAATAAGTGGTGTATTATGCATGAAATCTAAATATTCTGCAACTATAATACCATTTCTAAATATTCCTATAAATTCTGGGTTGAAATACTAGTCAATATGTAGATACCTCAAAAAACTAGAATTAGAGGTCCCATTTGACCCAGCTATACTCTTGCTGGTTATCTTCCCAAAAGAATTACAAGAATCATACCACAGTGATATATACACACCCATGTTTATAGTGGCACAGTTTGTAATAGTTAAAACTGGGAAACAGCCCAATTGCCCATCAACTGGAGACTGGATAAAGAAGATGTGGATTCTTTTATAAAATGGAATACTACTTAGCCATAAAGAATTGGAAACTAGAGATGTTTATAGCTAAGTGGATGCACGTTGAGGACATAATCTTAGTGAAATTAATAGGTCACATGTGTAAATACAGAACAATTTCTCTCTTGTAAAAAACTAAAAGTGTAAATAAGGATCAAAATGTATAATTGATATTGTGTAATAGGAAGAAATGGTCTAAAAGAGCAGAGGAAGTGGGAAGTGTAAGGGGAAGGTAAAAAGGGAAAAGAAAAAATATATGAAAAAGGAAAACATGGAAACAATGTCTTTATTAACAGAAAGTGTGGAGGGAGAGAGAGGGCTGGGAATGGGGAAAAATAAGAACCAAGACCTGTCATGTAAAGGTACAAGATCCCAATGATGAATGTAGCTGTACTGTATACCTAAAATGTACCAATAAAGTTAATAAAGATTAAAAAAAAATAAAATGCTGTTCTACTTCAGCAGTTTTTGGTTCTTAGGTTTTATTAGCTTTCCAAAAATACTACTTGGTATTATTTCTCCTGAGTTTACTTTTAACATCGCATTAAAATGCTAATTGAATGTCTTTATTATTTTAAAATAGATTTTTCTAATCATATTCTCAGAATGACATCATCTGGACACACATTTTCTTTACTGGTTTATGTGCTAAGATTTTCAGATTAGTAGCACCACCTAGAGTCCTAAATGGGTATTTTCTGAATAAAGTTACACCTAGTAGAATTTATATAGTACCATTTCCATGCATTTATTTACAAATATAGGATACTTTATGTTGTCTGTATTACTAATTTTAAAAAATAAAAATGCAACAAAACTGCTACATTCGTAACATATGAGTGAGCATTAACACTTGCAAAATAAATTATTCTTTCTCACTTAGTTCTGGTTAAAGGTTTGGCTGAGTTTATGCTGATCTTTGCCTCTATCCCCAGTTTTCCTGATAAAGACCCATCCATCTAACTGCCCATCTTTCCACTCACAGACCTCCCATCACAAATCCCTTGGAGGCTATTAGGGCACATCCCATCCCGTTCCTTCATCCCTGGTCAGCATTCATCTGGGGAAGCTTGAACCTCTCAACTCACGCCAGTTGCATTTTTCAACTTGAATCCTTGTGATTTTCAATGGTGAAAAAAATCCTGCTGTGATACTCTCTGGAAGTCACAGTATGTTTTCTGGATACTTGAAGTCCTTGATCACTTTTCTGAATGTGCTTTCCCTTTTGTTGTTAGAAGCTGGCTTTCTTCTCATGCCACCCTCTCTTGGGATCATATTTCTTTCTGTGCCACCAGTTCTATTATTGTTCCTATAGCTGAATGGGTATCATCATTGTGCTTCAAGGTTATTGTCTACCTCTGCTTCCTAAAGTCAAATTCTGTGTTATTCTGACTCCACATGGTGATGTGTATTTATGGATCTATATTCAAAATGTAGTTAACTAGAACTGGCCATCTACACATATGGGGGCCTAATTCCTGGAATTTTTAAATGTAATTTTAAAGTGAAAAAAAACTTTGCAGGTATTATTATGTTAAGAATTTTGACATGAGATGATTATTATTATTGTTTGTTCTGGATGGCTCTAAATCCAATCCCAAGTGTTTGGTTTGGTTTGGTTTTGTGTGCTTATTCCTTTATTCAGTGGAGTCAGGGGGATGAACCCTAGGCCTTGCACAAGCAAGGCCAGTTCTACCACTGAAACACACCTGCAGCCTTAGGAATATCCTTGATTGTTTGGGTAGGCTCTAAGTGCAATTATTACAAGTATTTTTAGAAGAGAGTAGAGAAATCTGAAATATAAAATAAAGAACAAAGTTAAAGAAAGATCACAGCAAAATGTTAAAAGTAAATGACAGCTTAAGGAAGAGGAATTACTACAGGGAGAAAAAGGGTGAATACTTATAAGCAGCATGGCTCCTGCTGAGCGCATAAACAACACCTCCTTCTCTCTGAACCCAAAAGTGGTGGCAGAATGTGTGGGTGCTTGCCCCAGACAGGAATCAGTTTCCTTACCACAAGGGGAAACTGAAAATGGCTGGAAGTGAACAGCAGGAGCAGAGATCTGCATTGTCTCTCCGTGTCCCCTCCCCACTTCCTCATCATAAAGACCCACCTGAATAGGGTGAGATGATGGCTTGGGACAAGCCACTCCTCATAGCTATCTTTTAATAAATCGTTTCTCCCTTTTTTTTAACCAACATCCAGTATATAATCTCCTTTGATTGGGTCATCAGTGAGCAAATGAACATGAATGTAGCCAGTAATATAGCCATAATATACAAAAAATCCAACATATAAATATAAACATGACAACTATTTTGCCAGTATAAAGTGATAAACATTATAGACAGATGATTCAAAGAACTACAATGGGCATAAAGCTTTGGAATAATAATTGGCTCAAGTTAATAAAACTCAAAACAATTTTAACAATTAAGAAAATATTTTTTATTCATTAAATTGGGAAAGAGGGTATATTGAAAGTATTTAGAACTGGAGAACATGCAAGAAAAATGTCCCAACTCCTAGGGAAGGATGAAGGATAATGTCAGTGGGCACCTTGCTGCAAGTTGCAAAGTTGCTTCCTTTTATAAAGATGTAAGTTTAATTTTCCCTTTTGTATAGCCAATTGGATAACTCTATGTTCACTGTAATTATTAGGTAGTGTCAGAATGAATTATATAATTCAGTGATGTGCTGAGTCTTCTTACCTGAAAACTAGTTATTGCTTACCTTTAAAACATATATGTGGTGAGTGGTATATGCTTGACTATATAAAAAGATGAGATATCTTTCTATATTTAAATCTCTTAAAGGGACAAAGAGGAAAGAGAAACCAGAGGGGTGGGGAAAGGAAAGAAGGGAATGGAAATAATATGAGAAAATAAAAAACAATGGAAACAAAGTCTTTGTAGATAGGGAGGGAGGGGTTGAAGGAAGGGCAGGGGAATGAGTGGGGGGGAAAGAACCAAGATTGATTATGTAAAGGTACAAATTTCCAACAATAAATGTCATTATATTATATACATTAAATATACCAATAAAAAGAATTTAAAAAGAAAGAAATCTCAGCTCAGTGGTGGTAAACCTATGGCACATGTGTTACTGTATTTCTTTTAAGATAAAATATTTTGATGTAGAGGTCTTTTATTCTAAACTAAAACCTCATCATTCCAGTTTAATTGCAGTGTTGGCATTTTGTGATAAATAACTGGTTTTGGGGTTGCAATTTGGCACTCAGTCTCTAAAAGGTTCATCTTCACTGTCCTGGTGGATTTCCTGTGATTTGCATCACAGTTGGATTTGATTTTAATTGAATAATAAAGTTTTCTGAAGTTCAAGGAAGATAGAGAAGCAGTAAGCAACAACAAATCAGCCCAAGTCTGGAAAATAGCAACTTGGGGAGGAAAAGGAAAGAGCTGGGAACCACAGAGGCTCTGATGGGAAAATTGGAGCCTACAGAGAAATTGAGACAGACTACAAAGCAGAAAAAACAAGGGACAATCTATGCTTTTTGCCTTGCTCCTGACTCCTGGCTGGCACAAAAGGAAGGACAAATCTACAGAGACAGAGTAAAAGCAGAGGAGTGCAGCGGCCTTCAGGAGAAGTGCAGCAGTGAAACGGACTAGCCCACTAGTGGGTGCTGCATGCTACTTTCATTCCCTTCGAGGACATAGCTCATGGATCGCCATGTCTGCCTTAAACGATAGCAGAGCTAAAAGGGGCAGCTGAGATTAAATACAAGTCAAAATGGCTGCAAAGTGGTCAAAAAAGAGCAAAAATATTGCTTGAGCCTTAGGATTTACTGACAGAAGGAAGATTGCCACACAAACACTGTGTAGGGAACTGAGTCTGCCAGAAGGATTTTTTTTCACAATAGAACAGTACCTTCAAAGATTTGAGAAATACAGGAATGACCAGTTTTGCCTCTGACCTGGACATTCTAATTCAACTCATAAAACTTACCACCACTGTATTTTCATCAGTTTCAACTTCTGAGCTTCTTTAAAGCCCAAACCCACTTTCTTTCAGCAGAATTCTTGTTCAGTCTAGCTGAATATTTGTTTCCCAAGGTGTAAATTTACTCTGAACCCACATAAGACTGCTTTATTTTACCCTCATGTATGATTTATTGGTTTACAGTTGTCACTCATTCTACCCTTTGAAACTACAGGGATAGAAATAACCTTGATGACATATTCTTTTTATTATTTTTTTTCCATTGAGTTTATTGGCACTTTTCAAGTAAACAGTACAGTTACTTTTATCATTGGGATAATGTACCTTTACACGACACATCTTGGTTCTCATTTTTCCCCTTATCCCTCCCCTCCCTTCACCCCTCCCACCCCTATTTACAAAAACTTTGTTTCTATTTTTTCTTTTTCTCATTTTTTTTCTTTTCCCTTATTCCCTTTCCCCTACCTTCCAACTTCCCCTACACCTTTAGCCCTTTTATTCCTATTTCACATTGTTAATTATACAATTTGGATCTTATTTACACTTTTAATTTTTCACACCAGAGAAACTCTTTGGTATTTACAAATGTGTTTCTTACTTATTTCAATTAAAAGTGTGGCCTCAGTATGCATCCATTTTCCTATGAATGACCCTAGTTTCTCATTCTTTATGACTGAATAGTACTCCATTTTATAGAAAAATCACATCTTTTTTTTTTAATCTCTAACTGATGAGCAATCGGGCTATTTCCAAATTTTAACTTGATGTTGCTTTCTTTCTTTCCCTCTCTTTCTTTCTTTCTTTCATTCTTTTTGGTTTTTTGAGACAGGGTCTCACTATGTAATTGTGACTGACCTGGAACTCACTATGTAGCCCAGGCTGGTCTCAAACTCACAGCAATCCTCCTGCCTCAGCCTCCCAAGTGCTGGGATTACAGGCATGCACCACCATGCCCAACTTTGATGATGTATTCTTGGTTTAGTCATCTTGTCATAATCTTGGACCATGTCACCCAATCTGTATTTTAATGACCTAATGGAGATGATTCTTTAATTGGTTTTTTAAAAATGCACAGAAAAGTGAAACAAATAAGCAAAAAGGCTTACACCTTAGTTCCCTTAAAAATCCTTCTAAACTTTGTTTTTGAAGAGATGACAACCCCATTTTCCCATGTTGAACTGGTGCACAGGGGCTGCCCCATAATATAAATGAGTGTGTGCAGATCCCAGGGAGGAGCCATGTTGGACCAGAGCTGTGCTCTGCCCTGACCCCAGAGGATTAGGTAAACCCACCAAGGCAAGACCCACACAGAAAAGAGCTGCACAGGCACACAAGCTTCAGACAGAGGCCTGCCCTATAACATTCTTGAATGCATGCAGATCTCAGAAAGCAGTGGTGTGGTCCAGTGCAGCCTGGCTGCAGGCAGACCCAAGCCAGGACTCCACCCTGACCCCTGAAGCTTGGGCACACCCACACAAGCCAGTGGCCCATCCAGAAAAGAGCTACACAGGCACACAAGCAACAGTCAAAGGCTTACCCCAATACCATTGATAAGTGCACAGAGGCCCTAGCCAGAAGTCTAATAAGACATCAGGAACTGGGGTGTACAGCACCAAGCCAAAGGTCCACTGAGACAACAGGTACATACACAGCCCAGTAAGAGGCATACCTAAATACCATCCCAAGTGTGCACAGATCCCAGGCAGAAGGCCCAGACAACAGGTAAGCTCAGGGATCCAGAAGGCCACCATTTGGAACTCAGGAATTGGTGTACTGAAGAGCAGCAGAGAAAAGGCCTCTTAGTGGCTTGCTGAGAATTGAAGACCACTGGGTGAGCAAAAAGTTGGCTCAAAAAAGTCACAGCAGGCTACAACTATTGAAATGAGAAGACACAGAAACAAGTCCCCAAACCAGACTTCCAGATCATCTAAGGTAACTCCAAAGGGAAATAAGATGGAACTATATGATCCTCAACCACCTGGACTCCCTAAACTGGAAACAAAACAGGATCTGGAAAAGATGAAAAAAATAATTTCTCAGATAACAGCAGAGATTGCACCCATGGTGCAAAACAAGATTAATGAATCTAGAGCAGACACAGATA
>NW_022900947.1:53247046-53268237 GCF_012274545.1 Fukomys damarensis
AAAAAAAAAAAAAAAAAAAAAAAAAAAATAGAGGTGAAGAACATGGAATTCCAACAAAGGAAACAAATGGAATCCATAAAGGAGATGCAAACAGACTTCCAGGAGATTAAAAACTCCATTGAAAGTTTATGCAGCAGAATTAGCCAATGTGAGGATAGAATTTCAGATATAGAAGATAGGATTGTAATTAGTGATCAAGAAAAGAAAAATTCCTTAAAATAGTGAGGGACCATAAGAAAACAATCTAGCAGCTGCTAGACCATGCAAAGAAGAGCAACATATAATGGATCAGAGTCAATGAAGAAACAGGAAAAAGTGCAGATGACATTAAAATAAAATAATTGTCCACAGAAGTAATGGCAGAAAACATTCCAAGTCAGGGAAAAGACCTTGACATGCAGATAAGTGAGGCATATAAAACTCCAATTAGAAATGATCAAAAAAACTCTATACATAGTCATATAATAGTTAATATTCCAGAGAATATTCTGTTCCAACAGAGGAACAAAATTCTAGAAGCAGTTAAAGAAAAGAAACAAATCACATAAAAAGAAAAGCCCATCAGAATCATAGCAAACTTCTCAGCACAAACCTTCAAGGAAAGAAGAGCTTTGAGTGACAATTTTAAGCCCTATAGGAAAACAACCTCTAATCAAGATTGATGTACCCTGAGAAACTATCTTTTAAAATTAATGGAGAAATAAGAAACTTTCATGAAAAAGAGCACCTAAGGAACTTCATGAATACTGAATCAGCACTCCAAAAATTTTAAACAATACACTAGGAAAAAACTATAAGGATGACAACCCCACGAAGCCCAGCAGAAGAAATCCCAGGCATGACAAGAAATTAGATGCAAAGGGGGAGAATCCGACAAAAAGAAAAATTCATGACAAGAATAAGTCAATATGTATGAATTATAACCATCAATGTTAATGGTCTCAACTCACTAATCAAATGAAATAGACTGTCAGAATGAATCAAGAAACAAGATCCAGCAATATATTGCATTCAAGAAACGTGCTTAATTTGAGAAAAATTCATAGAATAAAAGTCAAAGGGTGGAAACATCACTCCATGTGATGGGCACCTGAAAAAAAACAAAAACAAAAAAACAAAACAGCAGTAGCTATTCTATCTGCAGGGGGAAAAATGGATTTCAAGCCAGGACTAATTAAGAGAGTCCATAAAATGTCACCACATCCTTATAAAGGGAACAATTTGAGAGGAAGTGATGACAATCATAAAAATATATGCACTGAACACTAGTGCACTCAACTATATAAAACATACCAAAGTACATCAAAAATCAAATAAGCACCAATGCAATAATAGTGAGGGACCTCAATACCCAACTATCACAAATGGATAGATCAACTAGACAGAAAATGAACAATAATACTATAACTCAAACTCTTCAACAAAAGAAATTAAAAGATGTTTACAGAGTGTTCCACCCCATAAAATCAGAGTACACATTCTTTTCAGCTGCACACAGGTCATTCTCAGAAATAGACTAAATACTAACTCATAGAACATGTTTAAGTAAATGCAAAGGAATTGAAGGTATTCCCTGCATATTATCAGAATACAGTGTGATGAAATTGTAGATCAATAGCAAAAGAAACCTCAAAAATTTCATAAACACACAGAAATTGAACAACACACATCTAAATAACCATTGGGCCACAGAGGAAATTAAAGAAGAAATCAGACCAAAAAAAAAAATGCAAGGAAAAGAGGACTGCCATGCATAGTGGCACATGCCTATAACCCCAGCACTGGGAAGTCTGAGGTAGGAGGATTGCTGTGATTGCTGTGAGACCAGCCTGAGCTTCATAGTGAGTTCCAGGTCAGTCTCAACTACATAGTGAGACCTTGTCTCAAAAAACCAAAAATATACATAAGATCCTAACGATATAATGGACAATGTGAAATAGGAAGAAAGGGGTTAAAGGTGTAGGGAAAGTGGGAAGGGTAAGGGAAAGCTAATAAGAGAAAAGAAAAAAATATGAGAAAATGAAAAAGTGGATATGAAGTGTTTCTAAAGAGGGAGGGGAGGAGGGGTGAAGGGAGGGCGGGAACAAGGGGAAAAAATGAGAACCAAAACCTGTCATGTAAAGGTACAAGATCCCAATAATGAATGTAACTGTACTGTATACCTAAAATGTACCAACAAACTCAATGAGAAAAAAAAAAAGAAGTCAGACAGTTCCTACAATAAATTACAATGACCACATAACATGTTGAAATCTATGGGACACAATGAAAGCAGTCTTATGAGTGAAATTCATAGCAGTTAATACTCATATTAGGAAAACAGAGCAAGATCAATTAAACAACCTGATGCTGAACCTCAGGCTTCTAGAAAAAGAATAGCAGGACAAACCCAAAGCTCATAAAAAGGAGGAAAGTATGAAGATCAAAGCAGAAATCAGTACAACAGAGACTAAGAGAATAATACAAAAAAATGTTTGAATCCAACAGTTGATTCTTTGAAAGAATAAAGAAAATTGATAAACTCATAGCCAACCTTATCAAAAAAAGGAAAGAAAAGGCCCAAATCCATGCAACTGGGAATGAAAAGGGTAAAATTACAATGGACCCAGCAGAAATCCAGACTATCATCAATACCTACTTTGAGCACCTATATGCCAGTAAGATGGAAAATAAAAAAGAAATGAACAGATTCCTAGATAGTCATGAATTACCAAAGTCGAACAAAGATGACCCAAAAATTCTCACAGCCTAATATCAATCAATGAAATTGAAACATAATTTAAAAATTTCCAACTAAGAAAAGCCTGGGCCCTGATGGCTTCACTGATGAACTCTACAAGACATTTAGCAAGGAACTTCTGCCGTTATTGCTTAAACTCTTCAATGAAATTGAAAGGAAAGCAATATTCCCAAATTCATCCCCAAATGCAATCATCACCTTGATCCCCAAAGCATAGAAATACCAAACTGAAAAACAGAACTATAGGCCAATCTCACTAATGAACATAGATGGAAAAATTCTTCTTAAGATACTGGCAAATAAAATGCAGATCATCAAGAAGATCATACAGCCTGACCAAGTGGATTCATCCCAGGGTTTAACTGATGGTTCAACATACACAAGTCAAAAAATGTAATACACTATATTAATAGAGCCAAGGACAAAAACCATAGGATCATCTCAAAAGATGTGCAAAAATATTTGACAAAATCCATCACTCATTCATAATAAAAACCCTACAAAAATTGCAATAGAGGGTCTCTACCTCAGTCTGATAAAGGCCATCAATGAAAAACTAATAGCAGATGTCATACTAAATTGTCAAAAATTTAAAACCTTTACACTAAAATCAGGAACAAGACAAGTATATCCACTATCACTACTCCTGTTCAATATAGTTTTTTGAAATATTAGCCACAACAAATAGATAAGATAAATAAATAAAAGGAATAAGGATAGAAAATGAGGAAGTCAAATTGTCATTATTTGCAGATGACATGATACTCTATATAGAAGACTTCAAGAACTCCAACAAAAGTCTTCTAGACTTAATAACCAAATTCATTAGAGTAGCTGAATGCAAGATCAATGCACAAAAATCAATAGCTTTTGGCACAGACTCACTGAAAGAGGAACTAAAGAATTAATTCCCTTCAAAATAGCATTCAAAATATGAAATACTTAGGAATCAACCTGACCAAAGAAATTGAGGAACTCTACCCTGAAAACTGTAGCATTCTGAAAAAAGAGACTGAAGGGAATATCAGAAAATGGAAAGACATCACTTGCTCCTGGGTAGGAAGAATAAGTATAGTGAAAATGGCCATTCTTCCAAAAGTTCTATAAAGATTCAATGCAATCCAAATTGAAATCCCAGAAGCATACTTCACAGATCTTGAGAAAACTCTCCAAAAATTCATTTGGAACAAAAAGAGACCTAGAATAGCAAAAGCAATTTTAGTCAATAAAGATAAGGTCGGGGGTATCACAATCCCCTACTTGAAACTATACCACAAACCTACTGTGATGAAAACAGCATGGTAAAGGCAAAGAAACAGAACTGAAGACCAGTGGAACAGATTAGAAGATGCAGAAACAAGTCCAGACACACTTAGCCACCTCGACTACGATAAAGGAGCCAAACACCCTCACTGGAGGAAAGATAGCCATTTATTTAATAAATGGTACTGGAAAAACTGGGTTTCAACTTGCCAAAGACTAAAACTAGACCTTCATCCCTGACCATGCACTCAGCTAAAATCAAAATGGATTAAAGATCTAAATTTTAAAGCAGAAAAACTAAACTTGCTTGAAGAGAGGTTAGGTAGAATTCTTGAAGACAATGGTGTAGGAAAAAACTTTATGAACAAATCCCCAGTTGCCCATGAACTAGCACAAAGAATCAACAAGTGATATCTCTTCTTATTTAAATGCTTCTGCCCAGCAAGAAAAGCCACCAACAATGTGAAGAGACAACCCACAATGTGGGAAAAATATTTTACCAGCTGATCCTCAGACAAAGATATATTATCTAGAATATATAAGCAACTTTAAAATATCAGACCTCCAAAATTTAAAGACCCAATCCAAACACTGGCATTTGAAATGAGCAAACATTTCTCAGACAAATAAATAGAAATAGCAAATAAACATATGAAAAATGTTCAACATCACTGCTCATTTGAGAGATACAAATGAAAACACCAGTGAGATTCTACCTCACCCCAGATAGAATGGCTGCTATCATGAAATCAACCAATAACAAATGCTGGTGGTGTTTAGGGAAAGAGAAACCCTGCTTCACTGTTGGTGCAAGTGTAGATTGGTGCAAATGAATATATGAGCCTGAAAATAATACAAGGAAATATTATTCACAACCTGCTAGATATCTGACAGTCCAATTTTGTGGTCTCTAAAATTGAAGAATGAATTCTACAAACAATGGAGGTTAAGAGTTGTAGTCTTATTGGTTGACCATAGTTCTTATCCCACCTCATACCTACCTTGTGATTTCCCATTGGATCAATATTACCTAAGCAGTTGTACTTGTAATCTTATTAGTTGACTATAGTTTTGTCCCACTTTGTACCCAGAAGCAGGGTTATTGGGAAACCCACTTTCTGAGCCCCTTTCTGTCTCTCTTAGACAAAAGCTGTCTTTCAATAAATTCTTCCTACTCTTAACCAGGTTGTGAATAATATTTCCTTATATTATTTGGAGGACCATATATCATATGTCCTATATCACTAAGAGCACTAATTCTTTATGTTTCTATACATGAAAGTGTTGCCAAAATATTTCTACAGATATCTTATTGATCATCAGAAAAAAAATAGTTTTCCCAATAACATAAAAGTGTCAGGATTTACTAGTTTTTTTGTTAGGTTTAAATTAAAAAGGGAAGCAAAATACTGAACATTTATCAATACATAAATGCTTAAGTACTCCACTCAATCATCGTGCTTCTGACATGGTGACACTTTTCCTATGAATATGAGTATGTACTTAGGATTCTTAAGCCAACAAATACTAATTGATTAAAATTGTTTCTGGGTATTAATCCTGAATTCTTTCCTGACCTGAGTTTTCAGATGAATGATTTGCCACATTCAGAGCTGCTCAAGTAATATGAGTGGGAATTTTTTCCCTTTTTCATGTAAGCTCTTCACTTCCCAACTCTTAGAAGCTGAATTATCAATCGAATTGATTTCTAACCTTGACAATTTACAGGGTTGTGGCCATTTCAGCTTTATCCTTTGGTCTCATCCCCACTCTGTCTTGTGCCATGTGGCTATTATAGGATGAAAATTTACATGAGGACAAAATATATGTGTGTGTTCTGTCAAGTAGCACAGTGTATTTTAACATTAAAATATGGTATTCATTTTAGAATATCAAAAAGAATAGTAGCAACTCTTTGCAAAAAAGCAAAACCAAAAACATACAGTTGAAAGATAGTTGATGATAGTCAAGCCTTTCAAAACACCTGCCCCACATCAAATTAGGCCAAATCTACTTTCAAAGTCATATTTACTGAAAGCAATCCACCTGCAAATAATTATTTAAATGCAGATCTGTAGGCTCCTCTGGACCAATTATATCAGTTAGTAGAATATGAGACTGTTAATCTCAGGGTCATGGGGGTTGAAGCCCCACATTGGGTGCCAATTATTTGGGACCCCTGAAGCATTACCAGAAACCTCTGCAATAGTATCCAGTCTCCTGCCCAGTGTATGGCACAGGTCTGAGAAAACAAATTAGAAGATGGAACTAAGACAGAGAGAAAGTGGGGTGCTAAGATGACAAATGCTAGTGCAACTGACGAAGGCCTTAGTCCATCCATGTCACTCATTTTTATTGGTAATCAATTGGGGTAAAGGCAAGTTGTGTACAAGGGCAGGACTACATGGAAATATTGCAGTCATGCAGTTTCTGTGGAAATTAATGTAAGCAAGGCTCATGAAAGACAAGACAAAATATAGGTTCTGAGTGTCTTTACAAAATATGATCAGAAGTATAGTGGGTGCTGCTGCCAAGTGCCATCTAATGGAAAGGAAGGCTTGTGAAAATATGATGGTATGTCCTCATCTACCATATTCAATACATCTGGTGCAGCATGACTTCTGACTAGCCCTCAAAGTCAAAATGTCCATAAAAGGAAAATGTTTTGAATCACAGAAGACTAGTGGTCATCATTTATCCTAATTCTGCTTGTAGGTGTTTTGTGTCAAACTGTAGTTGCACTCAGCATCATTGCTTATCAGTTTTCAAATTCACACTGAAGGTAACCAATTGACCAAGCTGTAAAGGACCTATTGTGAGACTTCTCAGCTTCCACAAATGTCTGATCCAATTCTCAGGACAAAGCTTTTTCTGTAGATTTCTCTACATACATATGTTAGTGGTTACTTTTTTTGAAGAACCTTGACTAAAGCAAAGACTAAAAGCTTTCTTTATATTACAAATGGAAGAAAATCAGGTGTGTTCATCAGCTTTCCCATTACTAGGACAAAATACCCAACACTCACAATTTAAAGGAGCCATTTATTTGACTCATGGTTTCAGAAGGTTCAGTCCATAGTAGACTGTCTCCAAGGTAAAAATGAGATAAATGGCATGATGTAAGAATCTGGAGAAGAAAAGGTGCACAAACCATAGCAGCCAAGAAAGGGAGGGGCGGAGGGGATGGGGACAAGGATCTACCTTTGGCTGCCCCCCTCAGTGACCTTTCTCCTTCAATCAGGGCCTGCCTTTCCAGAGCACAACACCAGCTTTGAGCTCATCGGGGGTTAATCTCTGATATATTGTCCCCATAATCAAATCACCTTCCAGAAGCCCCACCTCTGAACATGTGAGGCTTTGAGGGGACATTTTAGATCTAAGTAGAACCATGCTTATCATTCCTATTCAACATTCTGTTGGATTTTCATTCTAGTCAGGGCTGTCGGGCAACAAAGCACAATAAAAAAAATTCATACTGGAAAGGAGGAAGCAAACTCTGTTAGCAGAACATGTGACCTCATGCAGAAAATATGTCAAGGAATCTACAGAGATCAAAAAGGCAAAACAAGTTTAAAGACATATTAATGTAAAATATTAATTCTATTTCTCTATAATTTCACTGAATAATGCAACATAAATTAAGAAAACAGCTGGGTGTGGTGGCACATGCCTATAATCCTAGCACTCAAGAGGCTGAGGTAAGATTTCCACATATTAGTTCAAGGCCAACCTAGGCTAGACTAAGCTACACAGTGATATCCTGTATCAGAAAGAAAGAGAGAAAGAAAGAAAGAAAGAGAAATAAAGAAAAAAATCCACTTAAACACAACAATAAAGAATAATGTACTTAAGAAAATTTTAACCAAAGTACAATATTGTAAAAATTATGGAAGGAAAAGATATTTTTTGTACTTGGGATTGAACTTGAGACCTTGTGCTTGTGAAGCAAGTGGTGGCAAGACTGAATTAAATTCCCAGCCCAGGAAATTTAAAAAGATCTAAATTAATAGATGTCTATCTCATTGGTATAGATTGGAGAACTTTATTTTTTCACAGTGGTCATACTTCTCAAATTGATACACACATTGAACAAAGTCCCCATCAAAATTCCAGCCAGCTTCTTTGCATAAAATAACAAGCTGATCCTAAAATGAATATAGATGTACAATGTCTTAGAAACAGCCAAAGTAATGTTATAAAGACAATAGTCAAAGAACTTACTCTTTCTGATTTTAAGGTAAATTACAGTACATTCTAAATTAAGAGATCATGTTATAAATAAACATATATATTAATGGAATGGGATTTTGGAACACAGTATTAGCCACATATTTATAGCCAAAGTATTTTTCACAAGGTACCTAGATAGTTCAATTGGTAAAGAATAATCTTTTTTTTATTTTGTTGAGAGTTTGATTATCCATATGCCAAAGATAAACATAGACATTAATGGAATGAGATTTTTAGGACACAATATTAGTCACACATTTATGGCCAAATTATTTTTCACAGGGTGCCTACATAGTTCAATTGGTATAGTCTTTTTTAAATTCTGTTAAGAATTTGATTATACATATGCCAAAGTATGAAAATGGAGCCCCTACCTCAATTGACATGCAAAAATGAATGCAAAATGGGTCAAAAGTTGAGAGCTAGAATTATAAAATTGTCGATAGAAAAAAGCAGGTACATTTTTCTGACCTTGAATTTATAGGGGCTAGTGGATAACTCTCCTAGTAAATTATAAGGCAAATTCTTGTTCTGTGTAGCAAATGGAGTGACAGGTTGTGGTTTTAAGGACACAGTAAATGATCAGAAACAACTAATGTGAAGGAAGAGTAAGACCAATGAATCTGCTATGGTTTGGATATTTTTGCAGCCCAAACTCTCACTGAAATTTGATTGCTAATGTAACATGAGCAAAAGTTGAGACCCGTAAGAGGTAATTGGGCTCCACTTCCATGAACAGATTAATGCCATGCTGCTAGAGTGAAAGCAGTGTAATAGTGGAGCCTGCCCACCTCTTTGGTGTTGCCTGTCTCCACCTCTGTTGCTCTTCACCTTTTCCCCCTCACAGAAGTTAGGGGTGCTTCTTCAGGGTGAGGATATTGCAGATAGGTAAGTTAATTAGCTATGTAGGCAGTTAGAGCCACCCTTAAGGAGCAACACAGCAAGGAACCAACATGGAGGACATCAAGACACATTCACTGAAGGCCAGAATTGTAAAAGGAGAGAAACTACTATGTTCTTGTGCTTCTCCTGGGGATGAATAGCAGTGATTGATATTTTAAATAGGTATCAATCTCTTGGGGGGGGCAAGGTTTTAACCCAAACTTACCAGGAAATATCCCTGACCCACCCATACTGAAAATCCTTGTATGCTTGCTATGTGACTTGCTTCCCCATTTGATTTCCATTTAATCAATATTACCCAGGTGACTGAACATGTAATCTTATTGATTAGTTGTGGTTTTGCCCCACCTCATGCATACCTTGTAATTTTCCATTGAGTATTTATTATAGTTTTGTCCAACTTGGAACCCACCACTCCACGTGGCTTTGCTGTATAAAACATCTTAGAGAAGTGGGATAAGTGGGCAACCCACTTTCTGGTCTCTCTTCTCTCTTAGACAGAAGCTTTCTTTCCCTCAATAAATTTTTCCTACTATTAAAAAAAGGTGACTTTTCAAACCTGCATTCCCATAAACTGGATAATTTAGAAGAAATGGATATATCTGTAAATACATATGAATCACCAAAATTGAACTAAGAATATATTAAAAGCTTGAATAGTCCAAAGCAGGCAAAGAAACTGAGATAGTTACAGAAAGAAAAAAACTACCAAGAAATGCCCAGTACCCAATGGATTCACCATAGACCTTTACACAGTGGATCAAAATAACTTCACCCAAAGACTATTAAAACTAACAAATTAATTCAACAAAGTGGTAGGATATGAAGTAAACATACGAAAATCAATAGCATTTTTATAGACCAAGAATAAATCCCAGAGAAAGAAAAAAGGAAAACAGTCCTATTCATTATAGTAGATTCAATGTTTCTGATCTTGTGTCTAGGTTTTTGATCCATTTTGATTTGCTTTTTTTACAATGTGAGAGATATGGCTTAAGAATTGTTCTCCTGCATATGGATAACTAGTTTTCCCAGAACCACATGTTGAAGAAGTTGTCTTTTTTCCAGTATATGTAATTGAACTCTTTGCTGAATATGCTTTAAGTTGTTTCTGAATCTTCTGTTCTTTTCTGTTCATGGAGGTGTCTGTCTTTGTGCCAGCACCATGTTGTTTTTACAACTGTGGCTTTGTAACATGACTTGAAGTAGGAGATCGTAATGCCTTGTGTCTTGTTCTTATTGCCCAGAATTGCTTTGGTTATTCTAGACTCTGGCTCCCATACATATTATAGAATTATTTTTTCTAGTTCTGTGAAAAAGTTCTTGTTAAGGGTATAGCGATGCTCAACAAGTAGGCCATACACACACACCAAGAGGTCCGACAGGAGTCTTTATTCAGGGGGCGGGAGCAGAGAGGGAGAAGGGGCAGAAGAAGAGAACAAAGAAAGGAAGATCCTTTTATCAGTTTTGGGTCGGGTTATTGATTATTTATGAGGAGTGAGGTACTTTTAACCTATCACAGGCCAGGATTCTTTTTATGGGTCCAGTCCTGCAGAAGCAGGTTTCAACTTCTCTGGACCACTGGGGCCTTCTGGGGAGGGAAACCAGAGATAAGTGCATGAGGTCATTTTAGGAGCCAAGAAGGACCAGGAGAATGCAGCCTGTGATGGAAGCATCTCAGCATATTTTAACATGATCAATTCCCTAACAGTTCTGTGATGTTATTTTGATAAGGGTTACACTGAATCTGTCTATCGTTTTTGATAATATTGCCATTTTATTGTAGCTCTGCCTATCCAAGATCAGAGGATTTTTTTCTATTTTCTAATGCCCCTTTCAACATGTTTTCAGAACAATACAATTTTCATTATAGAAGTCTTTTGCTTCCTTGTTTAGGTAAATTGTGTGGTATTTAATTTGAGATGATTATGTGATTTTTATCACCATATCTGTTTATGTGATATGTCACATTTATTGATTTAGGTATGTTGAACCATCCTTGCATCCTTGAAATGAACCTAACTTGGTTATGATGTACAATCTTTTTAATGATCTATTATATTCTGTTTGCAAGTATTGCACTGAAGATGTTTGCATCTATGTTCATTGAGGAAATTGATGGGTAGTCTTTTTGTGTTAATCCCTTGCCCGGGATTAACACTGGTAATGCTAGCTTCAGGGAATATGCTTGATGGTGCTCCTTTCCTTTCCATCTCATCAAAGAGTTGAAGAGGTACTGACATTAGTTCTTCCCCAAAGTTCTGTGATTGAATGGCCACAAAGAGAAGAAGAGACTTGCTGTCTGGGGAAGATGTAAAACTTGGTCACTTGTGGGTCTCCCACACTATGAAGTTTAGGTGAGACAAAGTAAAGCCAGAGGCCAGCAGCAGCCAAGGATCAGCAAAGACCATGAAACAGCCAAGGGGGAATTTTCACAACATGTACAGCTTTACTCTGGATGAGCGGCCACCACCAATTGGATTGTGCACTGAGAGGAGGAAAAGTAAGAGTGAAGAAAAGACAGTGGTCTCTTTCCTTCCTGACTATACTGGGTCATCCTCCTTTTCTTGTTGCCTTTTGGTCTCACTGAGTGCAGGCCCAGCCAGGGTCCACTAGTTGCAAATGGAAGTAAGGATTTCTGCAAGGGGTCTGAAGGAGCTCATTAGCTTGTACCTTGATTGGCCACGGTGCTGAGGGCCATAGCCAGAAGGTCTTCAGGTCTCAGTGTGGATTTCACTCCTGGGAGGGACCTTCAGCTGCCTGCAGGCCTATGCAAATTCACTAGAGTAAGGAGGGTCTGGGAGAGGCAGGGAGATGTCCCCACAAATGTGGCCCACCAAATGTCATGCAAGATGGTGTGGAGAGGGTTAGTGGCGTGGGTGGTAAAGGAATTTACCAAAAGTAGAATAAATGCAGACAGATTACTGAAAGATACACTGTGAGAGTGTATATAACAAAGAGGACCACTCGAAGGGACTTGAAAGGCAAAGCTTTTATGTATTTGCTGGCCTATGCTGGGGGACACAGGGGTCAAAGACATTGGGCAAGATTGGACAATAGGTTACTTTTGGTATTGGGTAGACAGCTCTTGAGACACAATCAGTATGGGAACTCCTGCTCCTTGTGACAAGACCAACTCTGGTCACGGAATGGATGTTGTGAAATAGCTTACTGGGCCCTGTTTTGCAGAACCAATTATTTTTGCTTTACTTTTCTATAGTCCCACCATCTGCTGTCTGCAATCTAGAGACCTACAGAAAAGAGTGGTATAATTCAGTCCAAGTCTGAAAGCTGAGAGTCAGGAGTGCTGAGGATGTAACTCCTGATCAGTCTGAGGGCAGAAGAAGATGGGGTGAAATGAGGTATCCAAGATCAAGAAGTTGCCTCACAAGAAAAAAAAGAGGGTAAATTCCTCCTCCCATTTTCTTTTTTCTGTTCAGATCCTCAAAGGTTTAGTTGCTCCTACTCATGTTATATGAGTCCACAGATTCAGATGCTAGTCTCACAGGAAATACCCTATGTGCACCTGTGACTCATTCAGTTTTATATATAAATCAGTCATTGTAAATAACTTCATGTTTTAAAGGAAGAATGGGAGGACAGTTCTAGGACATAGTGAGTACAGTCAGTTTATTCAAGTACCTTTGTTTCAATGAGCAGCAGCATCTGGGGGACACGGGATCAAGATAGTTGGTTTGCTGTTTGTTTTTAGATCAAGGCAGTACCAAGTGGAAAGGGTAGGAGAAAGGGAATAAGGGAAAAGAAAAAAATATGAGAAAATGAAAAAATTGAAATAAAGTGTAAATGGGGAGGGGAGGAGGGAGTGAAGGGAGGGCAGGGACAAGGGGAAAAAATGAGAATCAAGACCTGTCATGTAAAGGTACAAGGTCCCAATAATGAATGTAACTGTACTGTATACCTAAAATGTACCAATAAACTCAATAAAAAGAAAAAAAATAGATCAAGGCAGTACCAAAAAAATGTGAACATATAGGGGAAGGAGGGAAGAGTTGTTGGAGCAATTCCCCAGGTAAATAAGAGAAGGTAGACTCTAGTATGCAGGTGGAGGTAATGGACTTGAGATTGTATTACAGGCCCCAGAGATCCACCCACTCAGATTTGTTTAGCCATGCTGACCAAATCAAAAAGGGCTATTTGCTTTCATTACAAGAAAAAAAAAAAAAAGAAAGAAAGAACAGAAATTTATTCAAAGCTAGTTTCAAGGAGATGTAGGGGCCTCATCATGTCATAACACTGTGTGTATTAGGGTCTTTTACAACAAGGAACAGGGAATAGGGGAGTGAATGCAATGAGACAGTGGACACCTTAAGGCTTGTTTTGTCTCTTCCTGGACCCTGTCCTCTCCATAATCAAACTAAATGCTGACCCCCTGGTGCCAGCATCTGCGTATTCTCTCCATTCATCTTTCAGGAGGAGAAATGGGGTGATTATGTCTGAAGCCTGAGAAATCTTGGTTACCACTTGTGTCTAAAGTAAACATATAACTTCTAAAGTTTCATTTTCAATGTGGGTTACAATTGGACCATCCTTGGCAACAGGTAGGAAGGCAGTGTGAACAGGTCGAGCTTCAGGCAAGTACATAGAGGTGGATGAGGTGGTCTTTGCAAGGTTTCTTCAGTCCTCATCTGAGAACCAAAATCATCAGTGGAGAATGGTGATGGAGAGGTTGAGGAGAGGAAAGGTTCAAGTAGCCATCTAGGAGAGAAGGAAAGTAATCAGAATAGTTCAGAATAATATGATAGTGAGGAAGCACTGAATGTGCTCAAGGCTTGTGATCATGAATTTAAAGTTAGACTAGTCAATATGGTGGTATATTCTTCTCCAAACAAATCTGACTCTGTTGTGTGGGAAAGGAGTTGATAGAAAGTACAATTTTAACAGAACTGCAGTTAAAAAAAAAAAGTGTGTCATAGAGTGGCAAAGTAAGAGAGAGGCAAACAAGGTAAAAGTATGAAGACGACAGTGATTATAGTGATTGACTATATTGAGTACCAAAGAGGATATAGATCATGCGAACTAAAGGAGACCTTACAATTTTATTTATCTGGGCTCAGCCTTTCATTCTGCCTAAAGAGTTTTATACTAAAAATTATAATAGGACAATGAAATTAAAGAGTCATGGTTATAAAAATTAGGACCAAAAATATTTATTGAGAATGACCTTATTCCAGAATCTATTGTATAAGTATAGTACAAAAGCTAACACATGTGTCAAAAATCCATTAGACATAGATCAAGAAGTAAATTCAGGCACAAAGATAAATTTATTATACAAGTCATACTTTCAGTCTGTTTTATTGTCAACCATGTGGGAAAGTAAAGACTAAGATTTAATATCAACCAACACAAGAAACTTGGAGTTACTGTGGTAAAGTCCAGAATTACAGGAATTGGCCATAATATCCTCATGGAGGCAATATTGTTAATTCTCATTCACCCAAAGTCATTCCTTCTTTTTTTATTTTGTATGCATTGTAATGTTTATTTTAGCACTATCTTTAATATTTACTAATTTTTTCTTTGTGATGTTGGAGATCAAACTTAGAGCCTTGTTCATGGTAGGGCAACATTCTACCACTGAGCCACATCACTCACCCATATTGAAACTTTACTGAGAAAGTCATAATTTACTACTTTTTGGTGAACTTTGAAGGATATAAAACTAAATCTGTTATGGCCTCTACCCTCGTAGAGCTTACAGTCCAGTCACTGATACCATTTATACTCAACAAGTCTAAAATACATAGGCACAAAGTATGAACAAAAACTATAGACTTACCATATGAGCCCTTAATTCCACAAAAATAAATTTTATGTTCAAACACAATCTTACTCATGAAGTTCATAGCAGTTTTATTTGTAATGCCACAATTGAAAACAGCTCAGTGCCCTTTGATGGATGAATGGTTAAGCAAACTATAGTATATCCCTACCATGGGATACTACTCAGAAATTAAAAAGAATAGACAACAGACACACACACAGCAACCTACATAGATTTGTAGAGAATCACACTAAATGAAAAAACCAAGCTGAAAAGGTTGTATGCTATATAATTCTGTTTATGTACAATTGTTGAAATGGTAAAATTGCACAGATGGACAACAGACCTCTCATCACTGGAGTTGGGGTTAGGGAAGGAGCCAGGTGGATGTGGGTAGCATGAGCAATCCTTTGAACAAACATCTTGACTATAGTGATGGTCACACAGATCTACATAAATGATAAAACTACACAGAACTAAATACATTTTTCACACACACACTCACTTGTTTTTAAAACTGGTGAAATCTGAATTAGGTGATAGATTATTTCTTTAACTTCCTGGTTTTAATATTGTATTACAGCTAAATCATATTATACGATTGCTGGAAACTAAACTGGTATAAGGTCACAGTATTTTTCTGTATTATATTTTACAGTGGTATGTGAATGTAATTTGAAATTACCTGGGAAATTTAAAAAAATTAGTCATAAAGAATTTCAGAAAAGAAGATTTTATCTGTTGTCAAGGAAGTTTTCAGGGAGGAGGCAATATTTTAAATAGACTGTAGGTTCTTTTATACCTGAGTCAGAATGCTCAATAATATTTATCAGTTTTTAAAATTGAAATGAAAGCTAGAATAAATCATCTCAATGAGAGATCACTTCCACAAAAGGGTTTAAAATGATCTGAATAAAACATCTCTTAAAAAATAAGAATTAAAACAAAGCAGCACATTGTGTGGATTTAATTATTTCTTCATTTCAAAGAATTGTATTCAAACTATTACAATCAGATACTATATAGTTTAAAACAAAACTAGAATAATGCTTTCTATTTCTTGAGTGCCAACCATGTTCTAAGATCTGTGCTGAGCATGTTTCAAACATTACCTTAGCCTTGTTACTCCAGAAATTATTTGAGTGAATATTAAGTCCATTTTATAGGTGAGAGATTTAGGCATAGACTATTTGAATAACTGGTTTAAGCCTGAATTAGTGTAAAGTCTGGGATTACTTTGAAAAACCATTATGTAAATGTGGTTATACAACACTTTCTGATAGGATGCATTTTTTTAAGTGAATCTTTAGGCTTTTTCACCCAGTGAAAGTCACAGTATATATTAATACAAACCTAGATAGCAGAAATCAAGCACATTCTCACAAACACCTGGGTAATGCTTTGCCCTGAAATGTGATGGCTACAATGCCACAAGGGAATAGAAATTTTTCAGCTCTGTTTTAATCTGATGGGACCACTGTCCTCTTTGTGGCCTGTCATTTACTCAAGTGGCCTTATGTCACATGACTACAGTAATAAAGCTATGTGCTCTGCACAATGCAAATGTTAAAAAGCCAACACTTACTGATAGGTTATCATATAGTGAAAATTATCGGGTGGTGTGGGAAAAGAGGTGAAAATGTGCAAGAGAAACTGCTTTCCCTCTTGTATAATTAATAAGTATTACCAGCATGACTTAAATGTCTTCAATAAAATGGCTAACATAGGCCAGGCATTTGGCATCCTCCTATATCCCAAGACTGGGAGACTGGGGCAGCAGGATCCCAAATTCAAGCCCAGCTCAAGCATTTAGTGACTTAATGAAATACAATCTCAACAGTAAATTATAATAATAATAATAATAATAATAATAATAATAATAATAATAATGATAATAATGCCAGATAAGGTGGTACACACCTATAATCCCAGAACTTGGGAGGCAGAGGCAGAAGGATCACCATGAGTTTGAGGCCAGCCTGGGCTACATAGTGAGCTCAAGGCCAGCTTGAACTACATAGCAAGACCCTGTCTCAGTAATAATAATAATAAAGGGCTGGGAGTGTACCCAGTGTGAACGATCTGGGCTCCATCTTTAGTACGGGGGAAAAAAAACTATCACAGATATGGTCAAGAATATTAAAACCCTTAGTACGTCATTTTCCCAAATAAATTGCTCTTGTAAGACTATAAGTGTGCATTATCTATTTCTCCATGCACATCAAGTTTGAACAACTGCTTGTACCTTTAGTGACTCAAACCTCTAATTCTTAAATCTTTTCTAGACAGAAATAGCAAAGCTATTTGTCTGAGGACTATAACGCTAGTCTAAAATAAAAATTCAAGAATTTCACCCTAATTTAAATTTTTTAAAGTTTGTATAGGAGTTTTTCAAATCATGGGCCATAAATTTTGAGTTTGGAATCTAATTCCCAGAAATCTGGAAAATACTAATGATGCTAATATCACACTATTAATAGCACTAACATGCATTTGAATATAAATGTATTTTGAAAGATAAATTGTATTCTTTGGTTTTTCAAGACACTAACTCCGAATTTCTACTGCATTTTCATTATTACTTGAAGATATTCTTCAATCCAGATTTCCATTCCTCCTTATACTTTGTTAGAGTTTAGAGGGTCCCACCTAGTGGTCAAACTGCAGAATATACTTGGGACCCAAATTTTAAAGGAATATGGAAAGTTTGAAAGATACCTATATTCTTGGTTTAAATTAATAATTGCTCTCGTTTTCCTGAAAACATTTTATTAAGTGGAACAAAAAGGTTTTATGTAAAATATTCAACACTGTTAATTTATATCAGTTTTCAAATCTTATTTTAGACAAATGCCTAAATTTAATCAATGCACATGCCAGCATTATTCAGGTCATTTGCATATTCTGTAAAAAATGAAGAAAGGGCAAGTGAAAGACTATTGCATTTCATCATTAACATATCATCTGGCACCAGTTCTAACTTCATTTTGGCCCAGATCACTTGCAAATTTTGTCTCTAAGGGCTCAGAATAATCTATCAAAACCAAAAATTATGAAGTTGGGCTATGCCAGGCTTTTCCTTTCTGTCTGTATCCAAGCAGTCAGCAATTCAGTATTATAGAAGAAACATCATGAGGTGGCTGCCGGGTGTCTGTCCTGTGATGTCATCCCATCTCAAGTCAGGTGGGTCTCACAGGACCACTGGCCATGGCAGAATGGAAGAAGGAAGCATGTCTTCCATCTCTCAAAATGAGGACTGAGCCCAGCTTGAGCTGCATGGCTATAGCTATGTGATAATGCCTGAGCCGTATTTCCTTTAAGCTTTTGCAGCATAGTAAACTGTGAGATGCACAAGAGTTTGGTGATGCCATTTAGTCTCCCCAATTTCAATCAATAGTTTGGGCTGACTCTGGTTTCATTCCCTCCTCTTTAACCATACAAGTATTTTACTACATAAGGTATACTAATTTTTCTTTAATAAAATTTCATTTTAGTCTTAAATTTCAAAACTTTTCAATTGACTGATAATATTTTCCACATCTTCTACATCTTTATAGATTATATTATAATGTCAAGCAAATAGATGACTAAATCATTTCACTGTTCTATGTCAATATCCTCAGGAGTGTCATATTAAATAAATATTGTATAACTTACTTAAAACAAGTATATTACATAGAGTTTGTATAATTATTGTAGCCCTAAGAAAACAGAACTGCTTTCATTGGTAGTCATTTGACTAGAAATTTATAAAGCTACTCACTGGTTTCTCTATATTTTCTTAAGTTAGTTTCCATTCTTCCTCCAGCATGAGGTATTGAGTATTTTCTGTTTCTCTTTACTTGACCTTTCGTAGAATACGATCATTTGCCATATGCCACAAAGGAAAAATCCCTCATACTTTTTCCACTGTTAAAAATACTTTTTATATTTTCTTTCATTCCTTGTACCAAACCTTGCAATTGAAAATTTACTGAGATGAGACAAAGAAAGGAATTTCTTCAAATTGTGTATTTGCATGAACAATTTATGTTGACAGTCAAAATTTTGATGACAGAAAACATGTGAATGCAAGTTGGGCAAATGTGTCTGGCAGACACAGGATGCTCACATGGGGCGACGAGTGAGAATGGAAAAGTATGTACCAAGAAGAGAGTTTAGTGAGATGGATGAGATCCTTGCCATTTTCAAGGCTTCTGCATTTCTGCATCTCAAAAAATGGCTTATCACATATATATAAGGAACAGTTTCTTTGCACTGGTTTTCCCTCAGATTCCAATTTTGGAAGTGATCCAGTCCCGGAGGGCAGTCACTCTCGTATAAACACCAGGCTTGTCGGGTTTCCCACATTCGTCTCCCCAGCTCACTATTCCAGCAAGGTACCAGATGTCTCTAGCATCGGCACCAACCAGAGGTCCTCCAGAGTCACCCTAAAGAAAAGGGAGAGATCGGTAATTCATAACTCATTTTATTACAGAAGAATTTATTGTTTTTCTCATTTAAAAATGTAATCAAAGTGATGAATTTCGAAAGTCTTCAGAGTGTTCAGACCCAGAAGTGATTCCCTCTGGCAGTTATTCACTCCAATACCCAGGGATTTTACTTAGCCTCACAGTTCAGCACTTTGAGGCTAAAGGTTGTATCTCTTTGGAAAATTGCTATGGTTTATATCTAGATGTCTCCCAAAGCCTCATGTGCTCACAGATGGGGCTGCTGAGAGGTGACTGGATCACAGAGGTATGATGCTTCCCAGTAAATGAATCCGCTAATGACTTTGTAGCTAAGTATGATCTTGGGAGGGGAAGTCGGGTGGGAGGAGGTGGTCACTGAAAGGATGTCCTGGAAGGGGGTGTCCCCCATACTCACCTTTAATCTTCTCCTCTCTCTCAGCTTCCCAATGCCATACTATGAGCTGTTTCTCCTCTGCTATGCTGCCCTGCCTAGGAGCCAGCTGAGACCATGGACCAAAACTTCAGATTTGTAAGTTTTTATACATAGTTTCATTGAATGAATGATTAAATGAGGAAAAAAAAAAAAAAACATTCCTCCTTTAACTTGTGAGAGTTGTCTGTTTTTTTCCCAGAAGGAAGCAAGTAACTAAGACAAGAATAGTACTCCTAACTTATCTGATACATCTGAAAAAAATAACTCCCTGAGTGTTTGCCACAAATTACTGTGGCATTAACTACACCAGAAAAGGTCAAAGAGTCTGTCACTGATAAGCAACACAGATGTTAGAATCAGATATCTGAGTTTCAATTCCAAGTTGCTAAAACCTTTGATTTACTTGTTTGTAAATGCTCTTAATAATACCTGTGTGGAGGTAGGCCACGCCCCGATCCACCACAGGAAGGAGAACCACGCCTGCTCCCGACCCAGCAGCCATCACTCAAGCACCGTGAAGGCAGCTGCGTGGGTGCCCCTGAACCCCCATAAGCTGCCCCCCGCACTCTCAGACCTCCTGACTGTGCAAGTCGTTGGACCCACTCTGCAAAGACAGAGGTGGTCATCAAGGGTATTATTTTGAGTTCCCAACATTGAACATCTTTAAAGAAAGGGCGTGGGAAACCTGTAATAGAACGTTGTGGAGTCCAACCATTCAGAAGGATGGGGAACTCAATCTGGGCCTTGCAGCCCGAGGTCAGTCAGAGTCATGGGGTTCAGCAATCAGCTAACTGAGATAAGGGGTCTTGCATCCTTGCTCTGTCTGAGCCACTAAATGGTAAATATACTATATTGAAAAGTTTGTTCACTGCAGACATGTTCTGGACTGCTTCTTGATTTCAAGTTAATTCAAATGATTTAAGGGTGATAGACTAGTGACTACCACAGGTGGTCAGTGTCCAAGTTGTGCTTGATCTCAATGTGTTGCTGATTGTATCAGTTGGGGTAAAGCATTGCCGTTGATTTGATGAGCTGTTTTCTCTGATGTTATGAAGATGAGAATGTCTGTGGGTCATTAGAGACACAGAAGCTAGGGTGCAACTATATCAGGAAGATTTGGGTGATAATCCAGAGATTAGACCAAGGACAGTCCGACAACAAAAATTACAATGAGAAAACACTTAAGCAAGACACAAGGACAGACTTCCAGTTCACCAATGGCAAACAGTAGGACAAATGAGGATGAAAAGGCCGATAGTGAACCACCAGGACACCCTGAACTCAAAGCACAGGAAGTAACAAAACAGATCAATCAGGCTCTAGAAAAATTCAAAACAGAAATAATTTCCCAGATAACCATAGAGATAGTGAGCAAAATGGAAGTCA
>NW_022900947.1:53270922-53340758 GCF_012274545.1 Fukomys damarensis
ATAACATACTATTATTAGTCTTTATATATACATATATATATATATACACACACACACACACACACACACACATATATATATAAATTGAATTTTGGGAAACTTTAACCGTGCTGACAACTTTGGAAAAAGTCATCGCAATTTACTGTGTTGACTTGGCATTGCACAGAAATGGACAACCATATTGGTCTAGAAATGTTAATTTATTTTTATTTTTTTTTCCATGTGTACAGGGATAACACTTCATACTAAATATGTAAGGTCATATCTACATGGATTTGATTACAAAAACTAATAAAGTATTCTCTAAATAATGAAAAAAGAATAAGATAAGACTATAAGAGTGAGAGGCAATTTAAATATGTTCAGGGACCATTTTCATCTCCAGAATTAAGGATTATTTTGATGTTACATCATTGCCTTTTCTCTTTTAATTTCCTTTTTAGTTTTATTTTAGGATTCCCTATTTTTAATGTTCATACAGAGATTTCTTTAACTGAAATACCGAATAGTTTCTTTGGTGTGAAAAACTATAATAGTACACAGGATCCTAATGAGACAATTAATAATGTGAAATAGGAGGTAAAGGGCTGAAGGTGTAGGGAAAGTGGGAAGGATGGGGGAAAGGTAATAAGGGAGAGGAAAAAAATATGAGAAACTGAAAAAATGGAAATAAAGTGTTTGTAAATGGGGAGGGGAGGAGGGAGTAGACAGAGGGCAGGGACAAGGGGAAAAATGAGAAACAAGACCTATTATGTAAAGGTACAGAATCCCAATGATGAATGTAACTGTATTGTATACCTAGGTTGTACCAATAACCTCAATAAAAAGAAAAAAAATAATAATACCCATGATAACAGGCATTATTATAGATAACCTGTTAAGATGAAATGAGACTATGAATGCAAAGGGCTAAGCTTAACCCAAAGTAAGATTCAGGAAGTACATCTAGAAAGCCACTAAGCCCAATCGTTTCTGTCTTGCAAAGTTTAGAAGTCTGTCTCTTCATACAGGTCATCAGACAGGCTGGCTGACCATTCCAGTGCCTGGCAGATCCTGGGCCTTTAGGTGTGAACCCATTACATATGTGTGGCACTCTATGAAGTTCTTACTTAATTAACATATTAAACCATTAGTTCCTGTAATTCTTGCAAAAAATCTTAGAGCTCAGTTCCATTTTCTCCAGGTTAGCAATAAAGAAACTAAAACACAGATAAATTATTTGCCTGAGATCATGAGCTGATCTGTAGCAGAAATTGAACTAGAATCTAGAGTAATCTAACCAGAAGGCCCTGCATTATACTAACTTCCTGGTAAACTTCCTTCATCCTTTTAAATCGAAGAACATTAAAAATAGCTAAAAACAATAATAGCCACATTTAAAATAATGTTTAAATTTTTTTTTCAGTACTGACTGTTGAATCCAGGGTCTTTGCACTGAGATATATCCCCAACCTATTTTTATTCTGAGACAGGGTCCCCAGTCCTTTTCTTTTTTCCCCTCCCTCCCTCCCTCCCTTCCTTCTTTCCCTCCTTCTTTCCTTTTCTTTCTTTTTAAAATTTGGAAATAGGGTCTTGCGCAGTAACTATGGTAACTTGCCCAGGCTAGGCTTGAGTTTATGATTCTCCTGCCTCACCCTTCCAGAGTTCTAGAATTATAGGTGTGCACCACCATGCCAAATAATGTTTTTTAGCTTTTAAATCAGTTAACTGATAAGAAGTTTCAGATACCCTTACACGTGGTAAACAATACAAAAAGAGTGCAACCACATGGGCCTTGCTTAGTCACATTTTTGCCAACTGATCAATGTAACTAATGTATCTTTGCTTCTGTTTAAAGATACCTCACTTAATATATATGGTTGGCCTGTTATCACTGAATTCATAGCCAGCAGCACTGTAACTCAAAGCTTACCTAATGTATATATTTTCTCTATGAGGCACATTATAATCTTTATATAACACTACACTTCAGTACTGCACTTGAGGGCTATTATAACAGTAAAATCACCAGTGATAAGCACAAACTTGTGAAAAAAATGTAGCACTAAATAGACTATGAAAAGGAGACTTGACTACAATCAAAGCCAAAATGAAAAGGTACTGGGTGCCCATTTTAGACATCAAGGGGAAGCCTGAACTTTGGGTACATGAGTATTTTACCACTCTGTTCATGCTTATTAGAGATCCTCAAAATGTTCTGAGTATTATTTTGGGGTTAAAAATATGTTTTAGTGAGTAGGTACACTTTCAAATATGGACTCTTCAGATAACCAAGGTTAAGTGTTGTGGTCCAGAACTGGAATGACCCTGAAGACTCATGTTCACAGGTAGGGATTTTGGAAGGCAACCAGGTCATGGGGCACCATACTCCACAGTGGATCTTCTACTACTGAGTTCAGCAGGTGAGTGTGCTGTTAGGAGGTGGGATTACAGGCAGGTTTCTGGGAGCCTGACCTAGAGGAGTAGATCTCCCTCCCAGGCTCATCCCTTCTCTCTCTGGTTCCTGGCCACCATGAGGAAAGCAGATTTCCTCTACCACAGCTGCTGCCATGCTGTTTCTCCCTTAATGTAGGTTGGCATGCACGGACTGCCTTCTGAAACTCTGAGCAAAAATAAACCTTTCTTCCTTTAAGCTGTGAGGGTCAGCTATTGCACTCCAGCTATGAAAGAGTAACTAAAATAAGTGCATTTTCAAATTACATATATTTTATCATTTGATTTCATTTTAGGAGGTTCATTTACCAAATCAACTTCAATTTTCTATAGGATGTTTTAATGGGACCTGGGTACCTTGCTTCATGTATTCCCCCAGGAGCAATTAGGGCCACAAATCAGAAAAAGAAATAGAATTAAGTGAGCTTTGACAGAGATAAGGAGGAAGGTCAATTGGGTGAAAGAGTTCAATGGTACAAAATACACATTCTAGAACTAAACCAAAAGTAAAGGTAGCAAAGAACTCTTTGACATATCTGGTACATTGAGGAGACAATCAAAGTAAAAACAAGGATGGGGAAAACATGAAAAACTGTAAGCAAAATTCTTAGAAATAAATTATATAAAATTTTATAGATTCAAATTGGAAAGTATATCAAACACCATGGAATTTCAAAAAGGAATATGGGTCTTAGAGAGTAAAGCCTGTACAATCATAAAGTTAAAAATTATAGGAGAAGAAGAAATCCATCATGGCTGACCAGAGGTGTTATGTCAGTGGCGCCTAGAGAGAATTTACTGAAGCCTCAGTGGCTTCTCCTGTGGTGAGGAAGGAGATTGACACCCTGAAACAGAAAATTCATGAGAAAGATGATACACGGAGAACAAGCTAGATATCTGGAGCATTGAAAAGGGGAAGCCCCGCCACTCGGGCTGGTTCACACGGCTGCAACCCGCTCCTCCGTGGAGCCACCATCTGAGGACATCCCAGCAGCCTAAGGAAGTTCATGAGCACTGCAGAGGCTGGACTCGGGGACAGACTGAACCTGGTGGCCCTTTTTCCCCCTCATTTCCCCTCCGAACTCTGGGAATGCTGCAGACTGGCAGTATCCTCGAGCACACACCCTGGGCAAGAAACTCCCGCTCTGGGCACAGAGAGGATAAACAAGTGAAAAGGGCTGCAGACTCCACAGCTGCACACCTCTGCCATACACCCCTATAGACCCCGCTGCGCGGAAACACGCCCAGTGACTACCAAGATAACTTGGGTGAGACGCTAAACTAAGGCTGAGGACAACATCAGACTGCCTGCTGGTCCTGGGGGGAGAATCCTTCAGGCTGAGGTAGTTCAGATTTTGAGGGCAAAGGAAAAGTGAAGAAATTGATGTTGCCCCCTGCAATCAGACTATAACTAAGGCAAGAAGGGAATTTCGTGAACACTCAGGCAGTTTACCGGTTTAGCTTAGTGGTCACGAGAGAATCGTATGTGCATTCTCTTGATGTCACATTTAATTTGGGCTCCTAGTGGATTTTGTTTGTTTGTTTGTTTGCTTAGCTTTGATTTAGTTGTTGATTTTCCCTCCCTCTTCTCATATATTTCATTTTTTTCAATTCAAGCTTCTGTAACAATACTATTTTCTTATTTTTACTTGTTTCTCCCACTTTTTAAGTTCTTCTTTTCAAGTTTTTTGTTACATTCTGCTCCCTCTCTCCCTCACTCCTTTCTCTCATATTAGCTACCTGCCTCTTTATTTTATTATTTTTGCTCATTATTTTACCTAACCCCCTTTCCTCCTCTGCCTCTTTTCCACCTTTCAGGTGGAAAATATCAAACATGTCCCAATATATCAACATGTTCCAACAACCTCATAGCTTTCCTCAGTCCCAAAATAAACCTCCCTCTTCCTACATTCCACCTTCTCATCCACAAATACCTTCTTACATCCGTCAACACTAACCCTTTAAGCATACTAAAATACCTTCAAAAGAATCTAACCTCCTCTCTCTTTTTTACCCTTTATTATTTCTCCTGTTTAACTCCCTTCCTGTTAACTTACACTCCTCTTTCACCCTTCCCTTCATCCCTGCCTTCTCTCACCTTCTACATCACAGACTAACTAGTAACAACAATAGAATACAGGTTTGGATAAAGGGTGAAAGTATAAAAGCAAAATGTATCACACATAAGCAATGCATGTTATAATCAGTAGCAATTATTTCCTCAAAACAGTGACAGGATCCAAACCACTTAAATAGTCGAAGGGGTAAATATTATCTCTGGAAAAATAAAACTGAAAATATATCACTAAGCCACTATCCAATGAAAAAGATCTTCATACCAACTATAATCTCTCCTCACCCTTACCTCAATATACATCAGATAAAGAAAACCTTGTTTAAATATTTTAATACTAAATTTATTGAGACATAATGAAATTAATGCAAATTACATTTGGCCTATACAATTATAAGTTCTCAAAGTGGTGGCCATTAGCTTCCAGACAATTATTACTATGATGAACAGCTGAAAAGTGTATACATTTTTTGGCACTGGGTGAAAAAATGCAATAAAATGCTTCCAGAGTCTGCTAAATCCCCCCAGAAAGACCCAGGGTCCACCAGTGGAGAAGAAAGAAAACACCAGGTAGTGGATCTTTAAAAATTGATTTAAAAAATAAAATAAAAATAGATTAAAGACAAGTTAAAAAAAAAGACAATTTGGTGATTATCTGCTTTCTAACCTTGGCTGCACAGATTAGCAACCTGGTTAATACTAATTCAGAGAAGGATGTTATAAAGCAAAACTCTTCTATAAAATCCCTGAATCTGAACATTCAGGTCATAACTAAACATTTCAAACATTATTAACCTCTCAAAGAGTTCATACCAGTGTAAAGTATTTATTTCTTTATAAAAACTGAAGCACTTGTAACAGCCTTCTCACATTCTCTTCCAACTGTTTCTCGGGTATAAATTCACTGATATAATGTATACTATCTTTTATATATGTATGCTACAAAGTCTCTCACCAGTATGAATTCTTTGATATAGTTTCAGGGTTGAACTTAGCCTAAAGGACTTCCCACACTTGTTACATTCAAAGGGTTTCTCACCAGTGCGAACACTCTCATGAAATTTAAGATCTGAACTGAGCCTAAAAGATTTCTTGCATTTGCTACATTGAAATGGTTTCTCACCACTGTAGATACTCTGATGTGGGGTAAGTCAGACATACACCCAAAAGTTTTTGTGTCAGGGAAGAGATTTAACACATAATTTGAATTTATAGAAGACAGACAACAAGCTCACCAGGTTCAGGTGGTACATTTTTTCAAAGCAAGAGAAAAAAAAAAGAGAGAGAGAGAGAGAGGTGGAGAACAAGGTTCTGCCCCTTGTGTGTGTCACTACCCTTGGCCATCAGATCTACTGTGAAGCTGACATGAATGATATAGCTGCACACATTTCATTCCATGCTGTTGTGGCAGAACAACAGTCTCTCATCCTCTCATCCCCACGGAGTATTAAATAAAGAATTCTATGAGTGTGCCTCAGGGCCATTGGTGCTTAAACAGTGCAAAGGAATACACATTATGTCAGACACTGAGAAAGTCATTCCCACACAAGTTGCTAAGCTCAAGATGTTGTCAAGACCCTTTATCTCTTGTTAAAAAAGTGTTCCAAGACCAAGGTCCATTCTTAGGTAACCATGTAGAAGTTGAAAGATTGCATGAATGAGAGTCTTTTTCCTAGTGCCCTTTATGGATTATCAGATTATTTATATTGAGGGAAAATTAAGAGAATATTTGAAACCCCTGTTTTGTATGTTTTACGTATAAAAGACTTCCAGCAAAAATCACTTTTTAAACTTGAGTTATATCACAGGAAAAAAAAAGACATGTTGAGTTCAAAAGGACATGATCAAACAGTTTATGGAATCATACAAAATGACCAATGTGATATGGGAAAAACAAATTAAAATAGAAGTAAGTACAGACTGGTGCAACCATTGTTGAAATCAATATGGAGATACTCAAAAAACTAAGATTAGAGGTTCCATTTGACCCAGCTATCCCTCTGTTGGTTATCATTCCAAAAGAATTTTAAAAATCATACCACAGTGATATATGCTGACTCATGTGTATAGTGGCACAGTTTGTAATAACTAAAATTTGGAAACAGCCCAATTGCCCATCAACCAGAGACTGGATAAAAAAGACATGATTTTTTTTATAGAATGGAATACTACTCAGCCATAGAGGATGAGAAACTAGAGATATTTATAACAAAGTGGGTGCATATTGAGGCCATACTCTTAAGGGAAATTAATAAGTCACACATGTGTAAATACTGAATAGTTTCCCTGTTGTGAAAAACTAAAAGTGTAAATAAAGATCAAAATGTATAACTGATATTATGTAATAGGAAGATAAGACCTAAAAGAGTAGAGGGAGTGGGAAGGGTAGGGGAAAGATAAAAAAGTAAAAGAAAAAATATGTGAAAAGTAAAAACATGGAAACAACATCTTTATAAACAGGGAAAGGTGGAAGGGGTGAAGGGAGGGCTGGGGAATGGGGAAAAATAAGAAGCAAGGAAGTCATGTAAAGCTACAAGATCCCAGTGATGAATGTAACTATATTGTATCCCTAAAATGTACAAATAAACTTAACAAAGATTTAAAAAAAACAAAAAAAGAAGTGATCAAATGGCTCAAAACAAGAAAGACACTTTATCAAAAATATAGACCACAAAATTATATCAGATGGAAATGCTAGAAGTTAAAAAAAATGGATAAATGTATAAATTTCAGAAATGACCAATGTGAACACATTTTGGAAATCAAGAACAAAACAGTAAACTATTCAATGAAGCTTTAGAAAAAGATAGAACAAAAAAAAATTCATCCAACAGCTAGTAGATGATGCTAAGAATACAAAATTAAGGCTAATTGGAATTAAGAGAGAAAGTAGAAGGCAACAAAGATGGAATAAAAAGGTCTCTTTAGATAAATCATAATAGAAAACTTTTCAGATATGAGAAAAGACTTCATACAGGAAAGCAAGGCTTATATAACATCAAACAAAAGAAAGAAAAAAACTCCTCATGCCACATCTTAGTCAAAGTCAAGAGGTCCAACAAAAAGAATCTTAAAGGCTTTCAGAGAAAAGCAAAAGAATCACATATAAATGTAAACCCATAAAGATTACAGTGGACTTCTCAACACAAACTTTAAAGGCAAAGAGAGGCTGGAGTGAAGTATCTCAAATCCTAAAAGCAAACAACTTGCAAGCCAATCCTGCAAAATTTTCTTTAAAAGTAGATAGGGATATAAAGATAAATAAGGTAAGTAAAACAACAATAATAATAACAACAACAACAATTTAAAAGATTCATAAGCAGCAAATCAACACTCCAAAAATACTCAAGAGCTTCATCCAGTGGACCAGTCAGAACCTGTCAGCCATGCAGGTACCTCTGCAACATGCCCCCACCCCATGCTCTCAGGCCAGTGATTGTGCTCCTGATTGTGGATCCACACTGCAGAGGCACAGGTAGTCATAAAGGTCATTTTACCAAACTCCAGAAGATAGAATAGAAGTGAACAACTGCCATAAATGCACAACAGACCTCCATAGTTGGTAAGTTGGAGGGATCACCACCTTCTATCAGAACTTTGACTATCTTCAGAGAAAGGGCAGAGGGAACCTGTAGCAGAACTTTGCAGAGTTCAACCTTGCAAGAGGTCAGGGAGCTCAATTTGGGCCTTGCAGCCCAAATTAAGCCTGAATCACAGGGGTCTTGATTTCAATTTAATTCACATGGTTTAAAGGTGATAGATTAATAACTACCACAAATGGTCAATTTGTAAGTCGTGCTTGATGCTATTGTATTGCTTATCGTGCCACTTGGGCTAAAGGGTTGTGATTGATTTAATGAGTTGTCCTTTCTGATATTATGAAAATGAGAGTGTGTATGAGTCATTAGAGACTCGAAACCTAAAAATCAGCTATATCAGGAAGATCAAAGTATTAACCCAGGAAATGAACCAAGGACAGCCCAACAACAAAAATAAAAATGAGAAAACACTTAAGCAAGACACAGACAGACTTCCATTCAGCAACAGCAAACTTTAGGGGAAATGAGGTGGAAAAGCCTAACAGTGAACCACCAGGACACCCTGAACTCATAGCACAGGAAATAACAAAACAGATCAATTAGGATCTAGAAAAATTCAAAACAGAAACAATTTCCCAGAAAACTACAGAGATGGTAAACACAATGAAAGACATGATTAGAAACTCAAGAACAGAAAATGAAAAAAAGTACATGAGCTCATGACCATGATAGAAGGCATGAAGGCCCAGCATTGGAAAGAAATGGAAATCACAAAAGCCCAACATATGAAAGAAATTTAATCTGAAACAGATTCAAACAGGTATCCAGGAGATTAAAAACTCTATTGAAAGTTTTTGCAGCAAGATAAACGAATGTGAAGATAGAATGTCAAATATAGATCATAGGATTGCAGTCAGTGACTGTGAAAAGAGAGCTATCTTTAAAATAGTAAGGTACCATGAGAAATAGACCCAACAACTCCTAGATGATGCAAAGAAAAATAACATAAGACTGATAGGAATCCAAAAGAATCAGGAGAAAATACAAATGATTTAAAACCTGCTAGACTGAAAGCAAAGGGATGGAAAACAGTTCTCCATGTGACAGGAGACCAGAAAAAGCAGAGGTAGCTATCTTATTCACAGACAAAGTAAATTTCAAACCAAAACTGATTAAGAGAGATGAAGAAAGCCACTACATCTTTGTAAAAGGACAATTTAAGAGGAAGAGATGGCAATCATAATTATATATGCATCAACTATTAATGCCCCCAGCTATATAAAGCCAATATTAAGGAACATGAAAAACCAAATAAGTATTATACAATTGTAGCAGGGAACCTAAACACCCCATAATCACAAATAGGCAGATCATCTAGACAAAAAAATCAACAACAAAATACTAGAACTGAACCAAGCTTTTGAACATATGGACTTACTTACTTAATAGATGTCTATAGTGTGTTCCACCCCACAAAATCAGAATATACATGCTTTTCAGCTGCACATGGGTCATTCTCCAAAATAGACCACATACTAGCTCATAGAACAGGTTTAAATAAATGCAAAGGAATCAAAGTTATCACATGCATATTATCAGAACACAGTGCAATTAAGCTGGAGAGCAATAGCATAAGAAATTGTAAGAACTTCACAAACACAGGGAAATTGAACAACACTCTCCTGAACAACCAATGGGTCACAAAGGAAATTAAAGAAGAAATTAGTCAGTTTTTACAAATAAATGATAATGCCAATACAACATATAGGAATCCATGGGACACAACGAAAGCAGTTCTATGTGGAAAATTCATAGCAATGATTGCCCACACTAGGAAAACAGAGTGAGCTCAAATAAACAAGCTAATGATGAATCTTAGACTCCTAGAAAAACAAGAGCAAGAAAAACCCAAAGCTCATACATGGGAGAAAATTATAAAGATCAGAGCAGAAATCAATGCAATGGAAACTAAGAGAACAACACAAAAAATAAATGAATCAAAGAGTTGGTGTTTTGAAAGAATAAATAAAACCAATAAACCCTTAGCCAACCTTATCAAAAAAAAAAAAAAGGAAAGAAAAGGCTCAGATCCACACAATTGAGAATGAAAAAGGTGAAGTGAAAACAGATCCAGTAGAAATCCAGAGGATCATCAATACCTACTTAGAGAACCAGTACTCTAATAAAATGGAAAACACAGAAGAAATGGACAGATTTCTAGATACTTAGGAATTACCAAAGTTGAACAAAGAAGCTAAACTATTCTAAACACCTCAATTACAATCAGTGATATTGAAAATATAATTAAAAGTTTACCAATGAAGAAAAGCCCAGATCCTGATGGATTCACTGCTGAATTTTACAAGGCATTTAGAGAAGAACTACTGCCACTATTCTTTAAACTTTTCAAAGAAATTGAAAGGGAAACAATTACTTCCGAATTCATTCATGGATGCAGGTGTTACTTTGCTTCCCAAACCAGGAAAGATCCAACTAAAAAAGAGAACTACAAGCCCATCTCCTTAATGAACATAGATGCAAAAATCCTCAATAAGATGCTGCCAAACAGAATACAGGGAATAATCAAGAAGATCATACATGCTGACCAAGTTGGATTTATTCCAGGGATGCAAGAATGGTCCAGTATACATAAGTCCATAAATGTGATATATTATATTAACAGAGTCAAGGACAAAAACTGTGTGATCCTCTCAATAGATGCAGAAAAAGCATTTGACAAAATTCAACACCCATTCATGAAAAAAACCCTGCCGAAAATTGGAATAGATTGTCTTTATCTCAGCCTGATAAAGGCTATCCATGAAAACCCAACATCCAACATCATATTAAATGGCCAAAAACTGAAAACCTTCACATCAAAATCAGGAACAAGACCAGGATGCCCCCTATCACCACTCCTCTTCAGTATAGTTCTGGAAACATTAACCACAGCAATTAGAGAGAGAGAAAGAAATTAAAGCAATAAAGATGGAAAAGGAAAAAGTTAAACTGTCATTGTTTGCTAATGATATGACACTATATATAGAAGACCAAAAAACTCTGCCAAAAGATCTCTAGACTTAACTGACACTTTCAGGAGAGTAACTACATACAAGGTCAACACTCAAAAATCAATAGCCTTCTTATATACAAATAACAGACTCACTGAGAGAGAAATTAGGGAAACAATCCCTTTCATAATAATCCAAAAAAATGAAGTATATAGAAATCAATCTAATGAAAGAAGAAAAAGATCTCTACACTGAAAACTTTAGCACTCTGAAAAAAGAGATTGAAGAGGATATAAGAAAATGGAAAAATATCTGCTGCTTCTGGGTAAGAAGAATCAACATAGTGAAAATCACCATACTACGAAAACTGCCACACAGATTCAATAAAATTCTGATTGAAATTCCAATGCATATTTCATAGAACTGGAAAAAACAATCCAAAAATTCATTTGGAACCAGAAGATACCTAAAATAGCAAATGTAATTCTAGGAAACAGAGACATGTCAGCAGGTATCAAAATCCCCAACTTGAAACTATACTACATAGCCACTGTGAAAAAACAAACAAACAAACAAACAAACAAAAACAAAACAAAAACAGTATGGTACTGGCAAAGAAAAATTTCCTGAGGATCAGTGGAATAGATGGGAAGATACAGAAATAACTCCAAATGTACTCAGCTACCTCATCTTTGACAAAGAAGCTGACCATCCTCACTGGAGGCAAGACAGTCTCTTTAATAAATGGTGTTGGGTAAATTGGATTTCAACCTGCCAAAGATTAAAACTAGACCCTTATCTTTCACCATGCAATAAACTAAAATCCAAGTGAATTAAAGATATAAATATTAAAAAACTAAACTTGCTGGAAGATAAGTTAGGCAGAACTCTGAACTACATTGGCATAGGAAAAGACCTTATGAACAAATCCTCAGTAGCACAGGAACTACCACAAAGAATCAACAACTGGGATCTCATCTTATTAAAAAGCTTCTGCATTGCAAAAGAAACCACCAACAGAGCTAAGAGGCAACCTACATGTGTGAAAAAAAAATGTTTACCAGCTTCTCCTCAGACAAAGAACAATTACCTAGAATATATAAAGAACAACAACAAAAAAAAACCCCAGCCCCCCTCAATGTAAAGACCAAATTCAAACATGGGCATCTGAAATGAACAGACATTTCTCAGACAAAGAAGTAAAAGCAGCAAATAAATATAGGAAAAAATGTTCCACATCACTGGTCATTCAAGAGATGCAGATGAAAGCAACACTAAGATTCCACCTCACCCTAGACAGAATGTCTGCTATCAAGAAATCAACCAATAACAAATGTTGGTGGGTTGTGGGGAGAAAGGAACCCCTCTCCACTGTTGGTGGGAGTGCAGACTGGTGCACCCACTGTGGAAATCAATATGGAGATACCTCAAAGAATTAGGACTAGAGGGTCCATTTGACCCAGCTATCCCTCTGTTGGATATCTTTCCAAAAGAATTAAAAGAATCATACCATAGTGATATATGTGCAGCCACATTTATAGTGGCACAGTTTGTAATAGCTAAAACTCTGAAACAGCCTGATTGCCCAGCAGTTGGAGACTGGATGAAGATGTGGTTTTTCTATAAAATGGAGTACTACTCAGCCATAAAAAATGAGAAACTAGAGTGATTCATAGGAAAATGGATGCATATTGAGACCAGACTCACGTGAAATAAGTAAGACACATGTTTAAATACCAAATAGTTTCTCTGCTGTGAAAAACCAAAAGTGTAAGTAAAATCCAAGTTGCATAATTAACAATGTGAAAGAGGAATAAAAGGGATAAAGGCATAGGGGAAGTGGGAAGGGTAGGGGAAAGGAAATAAGGGAAAAGAAAAAATATGAGAATATGAAAACAAAGTCTTTGTAAACAGGGGAGGGTGGAGGGGATGAAGGGATGTTAGGGGTATGGGGAAAAAATGAGAACCAAGATCTGTCATGTAAAGGTACAAGATCCCAATGATGAATGTAACTGTACTGCATACTTTAAAGTACCAATAAACTCAATGAGAAATTTTTTAAAAAAGAAAAATACTCAAAAATATCTTAGACAGAGCCCATGAAGGCAGCAAAGCCAAAAATTCAGATGGAATGAACACATCAAGATGCAATGAACAATAAAGGCAAGTATATACACAAAAAATCAAAATAAAGGCGTTTTCAACAAAAAAAATAACAAAATGTCATGAATAAGCCAACACCTTTTAATAATAAATCTCAATGTAATGGCCTCAATTCCCTGATTAAAAGACATAGATTGGAAGAATGGACCAAAAAAACAGAATCTAATAGTCTGTTACATTCAGTAAACTCATCTAATTCAAAAAGATATTCACAGACTACAATTTAAAGGATGGAAAACAATATTTCATGTACCAGCACCCCAAAAGCAAGCAAAGATAACAATTTTAGTCTCTGAAAAATTTACCTTAAAACTAAAAGTGATCAGAAGAGGCAAAATTCACTACATACTAGTTAAGGGAACAATTCAACAGGAAGAGATAACATTTGTTAAATATATATGCATCAAATACTGGGGCATCTATCTTAAAAAAAATCAAATACTTTAGGACATAAAAGATCAAATAAATACCAACACAATCATAAGGGTAACCTTAATACCCCACTTTCACAAAGAGACAGATTAATTTTAAAAAATCAGTGAAGAAATGTCATAGTTGTATACTTCTGAACAAATGGACTTAATAGATATCTACAGAGTGTTCTTTCTGGTACAATACAATACATATTCTCCTCAGCAGCACACAAAATTTTCTCCAAAATAAATCACATACTTGTAGTTCAATAAATACAAAAGAATTGAAATCACCTCATCTTTACTATCACAGCACAGTGCATTGAAACAAGTAATCAATCACAGAAGAGATCACAGAAAATATATCATCTCCTGGAAACTTCATAATACAATCCTGAACACTCAACATGTCACAGAAGAAATTAAATAATTTCTGGAATCAAGCAATGTCAGTACAACATACCAGAACTTATGGGACATGATAAAAGCAGTCCTAAGAGGAAACGTTATTGCAGCCTACGCTCACATTAGCATTAGCATAATCACAAATGAATAATCTATGATGAACTTCAAGATACTCAAAGTATATCTACAAACCAATCAGAAACCAAATTTAAGGAGGTATATGATAACATCAGAGTGAAAATTAATGAAATTGAGACTAGAAAAGCAATACAGAGAATAAATAAGTTGAAAAGCTGGTTCTTTGAAAGAATAAGCAAAATAGATAAACCACTAGCCAAGCATACCAAAAGAGAAAAAAGACTCATGTTAATGCAATTGGAAATAAAAACATTTGAAATTACAAGAGAAATCACTGAAATTCAGAAAATTCTTAATACCAACTATGAAAAATTGTAACACCAAAAACCCTCAAAATCTTCAATGAAATTGAAGTCCTTAAAATATGGTTAAAAAGAATGTAGAAAATCATCAAAAGGATCACACATCATCACTATCTGGGTTTGTCTCAGAGTTGCAATGATGCATCAATATACACAAATCAATAAATGTGATACACCACATAGAAAGAAGCAAGGTCAAAACCACATGATCACATCAGCACATGCAGAAAAGGCATTGGACAAAACCCAATGCCCATTTATGATTTTTAAAAACCTGAAGAAATAGGTATAAAAGTAACTAACCTGAATATGATAAAAATCTACTTAGGACAAAATGATGGCCAACATATTAAATAGAGAAAACTGAAAGTTTTCCCTCTAAAATTAGAAATAAGACAAGGATGCTCACTGTCACTGCTTCTGTTCAACATAGTACTCAAGCATTAGCTAGGGCAATAAAAGAATAGAAACAAATAAAAGAAACATGTATAGGAAAGGAAGAAATCAAATTATTATTGTTTGCAGATGACTTGATTTGCTACATAGAAGGTCCAAAAAAAATCCACTAAAAGTTCCTAGGATTAATAACCAAATTCAGCAATGCAGCAGGATACAAAATCAACACATAAAAATCAAGAACATTCCTATACACCAATGATAAGCTCACAGACAAAGAAATTGGAAAAATAAATACATAGGATACAACATGAAAGTGAAAGACCTCTACTAAGAAAATGGCAGGACTCTGAAAAAGAAGTTTGAGGAAATCAGAAAATGGAAAGATATGCCCTGTTCCTCAACAGACAGAACAAATATTATCAAAGTGGTCATTTTTCCAAAACTGATATATAAATATGATACAATCCTGATCAAATAGCTACAGCATTCTTTTGGTGGGAGTGCAGACTGGTGCAGCCACTATGGGAATCAATGTAGAGAAACCTCAAAGAGCTGGATCTAGAGGTTCCATTTGACCCAGGCATCCCTCTGCTGGTTATCTTTCCAAAAGAATTAAAGGAATCAATACACAGTGATATATGTGCACCCATGTTTATAGCGGCCCTGTTTGTAATAGCTAAATCTTGGAAACAGCCTATTTGCCCTTCAGTTGGAAATTGGATAAAGAAGATGTGGTTTTTCTATAAAATGGAATACTACTCAACCATAAAGAATGATAATTAGATTCATTCATAGGAAAATGGATACATATTGAGGATATACTCTTAAGTGAAATAAATAAGTCACACATGTGTAAATACTGAATAGTTTCTCTGGTGTGAAAAACTATAATAGTACATAAGATCCTAATGATGTAATTGACAATGTGAAATAGGAAGAAAAGGGCTAAAGGTGTACGGAAAGTGGGAAGGGTAGGGGGAAGGTAATAAAGGAAAAGAAAAAATATGAGAAAATTAAAAAATGGAAATAAAGTGTTTGTAAATGGGGAGGGGAGGAGGGGGTGAAGGGAAGGCAGGGACAAGGGGAAACAATGAGAACCAAGACCTGTCATGTAAAGGTACAAGATCCCAATGATGAATGTAACTGCACTGTATACCTAAAATGTACCAATAAACTCAATTAAAAAAAAAAAAGAAAACACAATGGTAAGTGAAATACAAGGCACACAAGCTTAAATATCACATAGTTTCTCTTCCTTGAGTCATCAAAAGTACAAATAAGGACCAAAATAAAGGATTGATAAAAGGAAACAGGAAAATAGATCTTTTGCAAATGAGCAGGTCATCAAGAGTCTGAGAGATAGGGTAGGTTAGGTAGGAGAGGGGGGTACATTAAAAGAGTTGAGAAGCATCATGTACATGTACGAACTACACTGAAGGGGAAAATCTTTATATGGTGTGAATATGAACTTATTATTATTATTACTATTATTATTATTACTATTATTATTATTACTATTATTATTATGAAAACAGGGAAAGGGTATGTAGAAATGAAGGGAGGAAGGCAGCTGGGAAAGGTACGGGAATAAAAAGAGTCAAAAATCAAGATATGTTCAATACATGTTGCCATGCCCTAAGATGAGTAGAAACATCATATACTCTAAACATATATGAATAAAAATATTACAAGAGAATTTAGTGACATATCAAAATAATCAATTTTTGCTCCCTCCAAGATTTTATAAGTAATGTGAATAAAGATGTGGAGGTTCACATTTCCATGCTGCAGAAGATTCAAAATAGACAACACAAACCTGTAACCTGTATAGCAAAATCAGGGTTCAAAAAGAATGTCCATGCTCCAGAATAAGATAGAGTAGATGTACTCATCCAAAACTTTTTCAGGCAAATGAAATTTCTAGCAATGGACCTACACTCAAGAATGGTTTATAGAAGATTCTAAAACAGAAAAGAAGTGATTTTTAAAAGGATTAATCAAATTAGGAAAGAGGAAAGGACAAAACTGAATAAATAGACTTTTCATCTTGAGTTTTCTAAGTTATGGTTGGAAATTGCAGAACAGTATTCTATGATGCATTTCTCAATATATATAAGAAAATGTAATATTAATATTTATTATAATAGTGTGGTGATATTCCAATCACAGAAGTAAAAAGAGAATTGAAGGAAGATAAGTTTTCTGTTCTTTAATCCACTTAAACTAGTAAGATATCAATACCAGCAGACAATGATAAGATATGTATAGGGAGAAGGAGAGACAAAGAGAGAGACAACAGAAGAATTACTAAAGTTTTCTACAGATAGTCAAAGACAATACATAAATTAAAATGAAATTCCAAAAAGTTCCTGCATGATTTTATTCATATAACTTTCTACAAATCACAAAATTCTAGAGATGGAGGACAAATTAGTTATTGCCAGATGTTAGGAGCATGGGCAGGGGCTGAGAGTGTTATTGATAAGATAGATCTTTGTAATGATGGGTGTAATGATGTAATGAATAGCCTTCACCTTAATTTTAGTGATGGTTACATAAATCTTTATAAATGACAAAATGTCATCAACCTAGTCACACTTTGTACTACTGTCAATTTTTTTGATTTTGTATTGCACAATAGTTATGTTAGATGCAACTATTGGGGAAAACTGGTACACAACTCTTGTATAATCTCTTTTCAACTTCATGTAAATTAATAGTGATTCCAAAAGAGGTGAACAAAACCTTGTGTGGCATACTGTGATTACAGGTAACTAGGATAGATAGATATTAATATACAGTCTGAGAGGGATTAGGCTGCCAAGGAAGTCAGTGAAAACTAAAGACATCGGAATTGTCTTCATCGGAAGATGAAGATGAAGATGCAATGGCCAGGCCCGTGAGCCTCCCTAAGGAATAAGCAGTAACTGGGAATTATACTGCAATTAGTACCACTTCATCTAGTGAGTAAAGATAGGCATCAGTCACCCATGTGGGTGACCAGAGCATCTGGACCCAACCCTTCTCAAAATGCCTTTGTTTTTTTCCATATACCCTTGCTATGTGACCTGCTTCCCTATTAGATCAATATTAGCTAAGCATCTATACTTGTAATTCTTTATGTTGATTATAGTTTGACCCCATCGTATCCACACTGTAACTTTGCTGTACAAATTAACACTGATAAATAGTTTCAGTGCTAACCCACTTCCAGGACCCCTCTTGTCTCTTAGAAGCTATCTCTCAACAAACCTTTCCTACTCTTAACCTCTGCTGTCCCTTGAAAGGCATTCTTTGATATCAGGGGACATGAAGTTGACATGTCTGACATTTAACAAATTCGGAGTTATATTTCTCCCATGTCACTAATAGATAAAGCCACTTACTTGACATGCATCTCTTTTTCCTTTTAAGGAACCAGCACATAACATTCTTGGAGTTATAGCACCATTGTAAACTTGGGGTGCATTGCAAGTTTTAGTGTCTATGAGATTTATTTGCACTTGCCGAAGATGATTCTGAGTGATACCTAAAAGGAAAAAAATGTGATTTGTAGATATACATATACTTTGTAAACCTTAAGAAAGACTTTCATAATTGTTAGAAAGGATAGTAATATTTATCTTAGGGTATGTATGATTTAGATTTCTTTCCTATCTAGAAAATTCAGGTACATAAGAAAGAGACTCAAGTTGTTTCAGTAAGTTCTAATCCATTGTTAAGATTATGAAGAAATTTTGTTTTGGCAAGAACAGTGGATTTATGATTATCCAATATTCACCACAGTGTGCATTGATGCTCTCAAATCTCTTGAATCAGCTAACTCTTTAGCAAAACATCCAATGGATAGGAAATATATTTGCTCTTTCAGATACCTTGCCAGCATCATTATTGTAGTGCTTATGTAACTAATAGTAAATGAAGGCAGGAAGTAATTTATTCACCTTCTAAATGACATAAAGTTTGACTTAACCCTGATCCATATAACCAAACAACGAATATGTTTCAGCATAAAAACAATCTTTTCTTTAAATGCCTTGGAGCCCCAAATTAAGCCACTGTGATTGAATTTTTCTTTAAATGCCTACCATTATTTTGTACTACTCCAAATCCTGTCACAAACAGTTCATCCCCTGGGAGGAACTCATGGGTGGAATCAGGGAGACAAATTCTATGCACTGCATTCGTATAAGGAACAGGACTAGAAAGCTCTGCAAGTGAAATATCATAATCATGCAATGAGTGTTTGTATTTTTCATGGACAATTATCCTCCGGAGGCCTCTTTCCACTTTTGGAGGATTTATTGTTACTCCAAAGGAAGCAGTCCATCTGGCTGGGTTCTTATACCTAGGGATAAAAAATTAAGAATAAATTCCTCTATTAACCAACCTAACCATTTATATGAAATAATTTACTTCAAAGCTGTCTATGTTTTCTTTTTAAAGTAATAGTTTCTATTTATAAAAATAAACCTTTTCTAATCTGAGAATCAGGGTTAGGGGCAAATCAGATAGAAAAGCTAACGTGGCACATGTGTCAGGTTGTAAATGCCAGGCCACCTACTCCAGACCCTATGGCCCTTTGGTATTATAGGGCGAAGGTGACTCCAAAGTCCATATGGAAATAATATTCTATACAGAATTAGAAAACTACATTTAGTTGGGGATTTAGTTCAGTGGTGCCACCACCTGCCTCACAAAGCACACTGTTCTACATCCTGTAGATATTTAACACTGGGTTTAAAAGTTCTGTATTTGTTATAACAGATTTAATCCATATATTCAGTTTTATAATTTGCTACTTCCCAATATATTCATATCTAATTTAGCTTTCTTCCTACATGGAACTTCCCCCCTGAGGTCAATCCTACAATCTGCCTAGCCTCTACTCCAATAAAGATATTCACTGGATGCTCAGTTCTTCTTTTTAATATCAAGCCTAAAAGTATGGAGAAGACTTTAAAAGTTTGTGCTTTCTTTAACAAACTATCATATGTTTATTGATGGATAATTCATTATAGAAACATATTTTGACACCATTTTTGATTCCAGAACATAAATCCTCTCACTAAGAGTCATGATATTTCAGCTCTCTTTTGCAATACCTACTCATGAATATATAGTGGAAAACAGTCCCCATTGCTCACTCCAATCGTTCTAAGGGTTTAGGACTTACATTTGAAAGCAGTGAGCAGCACTCACAAGCCATGAACCATTGATTAAAGTTGCTCCACAGCGATGAATCCCATCCCACCGCAAACTAGTTTGCCATGGCCATTCTCCTTCTTCTACCTCTGTCCCACCAACAATCCTGACACTCTCTCTCACAGATTTAGTCCTTCGGGTTCCACAGCCTGCCAAAGAAAGACAGTTGTTTTGTTTTCTTTAAAACTTGTTTACTAGTACATATTTTAGTATATAAGGAAAACATTTCATTGTGCAAAGTTAGTATATGCACATGACACATCTTAACTTTTTTTTAATGTCCCTTTCCCCTTGCCTTCCAATCTCTCTTAGTCCCCTTCTCATTCACCAAATATCTATCTCCTCATTTCTAATTGTCTATCTTTTATTTTGTTCTTTGATTTCTTTGTATCTCAGCTTTCTCAGCAAGAGAACCCATACAATTTTTAAACAAATCTGAAGAAAATAGAAGGACGTTATCTCAATCTGATGAAAGCCATTTAGGACAAACCTACTATTAGCATAATATTAAATGAGGAGAAACTGAAAGCTTTCCCTTTAAAATCAAGAATCAAGCAAGGATGTCCACTCTCACCATTCCTGTTCAATAGAGTACTTTGTTATGGTTTAGGTCTAGATGTCCACCCAAAGCCTCATGCCATCATAGGTGGGTGAATCTAGAGTGTGTATGCCAGGATTAAGGGTGTGTGATTATTAAACCACTACATGTGGGTGATTGGGGTAGTACTGCCCTAGTCCCAATAGTCTGAATAAAATAAAAGGAGCAAAAAGGCACTGTTAAAGTCCATTGTCGCTTTTGCTGACTTCCACTACCACAAACTGTTGCCCTAGCTATCTTGACTTGGAACCAGTTGATTAAGGAATGAAACTTCTAAAAACTGTAAACCAAATAAATCCTTTCCCTTTTAACTTTGGGTGTCAGGTATTTTGTCTCAGCAATAAGAAAAAAGTAACTAACGCATATCCAAAACCCTAATCAGGCAAGAGAAAGTAATAAAAGGGATAAGTATTGGAAGGAAGAAGCCAAATTATTGCTATTTGCCAATGACATGATCCTTTACATAGATGAACCAAAAGAATTGCACCAAAAGACTCCTAGAATTAATAAGCAAATTTAGCAATTTAGCAGGATACAAAAACAACACATGAAAATCAATAGCAGTCCTATGCACCAATAATGAACCCATCAAGAAAGAAATTAGGAAAACAATACCATTCACAATAACAGAACTTGTTTTAAGCATTGATTTGTTACCACATATCAATTTTCTCATATTTTGTGTTTGAGTATCAAATGTTTTCTCATGTTCTTACCTTTCTGTAGACTTTACTTGTTTCAATAGTTAATTCCTATTCATCTTGCAAGATTTAAATATCTCCAGGGAAGATTTCTCAATTTCCCTGCCTCCATACTGGTTTAGTTATAACTTATTTGATGCTTCTTAACAACAATAGCAACAGCAATAACAACAAAACACACTCTGTGTTTGTATATATTGTATTTGTGCATTCATGTGTGTATATAATTTTTCCTTCAGAATTATTTATAGCATGGTTTCTCAACTGTGAAACCAATGACATTTTGAATCATGTAATTCTTTGTAGAAGGCAGTTGTTCTGTGCATTACAGGATGTTGTGCAGGAACATTTATAGCTAAATGAAGGCACATTGAGGCTATACTCTTAAGTGAAATAAATAGGATACACTTGAGTAAATACCGAATAGTTTCTCTGGTGCAAAAAACTAAAAACATAAAGAAGGTTCAAATGATATAATAGAGAGTGTGAAATAGGAAGAAAATGGCTAAAGGGGAAATGGGAAGGGTAGAGGAAAGGAAATAAGGGAAAATAAAAAATGTGAAAAAATGGAAACAGTCTTTGTAAATAGGGAAGGGTGAAGGGGGTGAAGGGAAGGCAGGGGCATGGGTTGAAAACAAGAACAAAGATTATGATATATGATATAATAGAGAGTGTGAAATAGGAAGAAAATGGCTAAAGGGGAAATGGGAAGGGTAGAGGAAAGGAAATAAGGGAAAATAAAAAATGTGAAAAAATGGAAACAGTCTTTGTAAATAGGGAAGGGTGAAGGGGGTGAAGGGAAGGCAGGGGCATGGGTTGAAAACAAGAACAAAGATATACCATTTAAAGGTACAAGATTGCAATGATAAATGTAGCTGTATTGTTTGCTTTAAATGTACCAATAAATGTAAAGAATGTTGTGCAGGATCCCTGGCCTAACACATATTAGATATTTTCAGTAGCATTACCACCTGCAATCATGAAAGAAAATGGTACAGTGGTACATGCTACTTTGGGCAATAAAAGCACCTTTGGCTGACTCTGGAACAATATGCTCTCCTCAATACATTAGTCTTCTGAAAGTAGTCAGCATATGAGCCACCCTAGGCCAGGACTGTATCTTGTCCTAGTGTGTCTCTATTGTCTAGCAATAGTAGGCCCCCAATAAGGCAAAGACATGTGTCATTGATGTAATGGGATTATCTTTTGGCTCCATAGTTAAATTAATAAATTTAATAAACATTCCTAACTGGTGAGTAACACAGTTCCTTCTATTTTTAAAGATAAATGAAGTATTACTGATTCCATAACTAGTAAATGTCTTCTCTGAATCATGGTGGGGCACTTTGCAGTAGGCAAAGGAAAGACTAGACCTGGAGTCAGCACTTTGACAATATAGGTAACACAATCTTAATAAATATATTAAACTTACAATTGTTCAGATAGCTGTCTGATTCTGCCGTGTTGATTTCTGAAATACACAGAAATGGTACAGAATTAGGTCAGCACATCAGAATTACACTATGCCTCTGAATATTTCAAACACTAAAAGTCTGCTAAATTCCTTTATAAGCCAATAGCTCTAAATTATAAAGAAAACAACAAAGTTTATCATAGACATCAAATTTTCATTGTTTTATAGAGAAGACAGGACAAGAACAGTGCACTTTAAACTTTAATGTGTATAATAGTCAAAGGGAGCATGTTTATAATGGAAATTCCTGTTTCCCTCCTCAGTAATTATTATTCAGCTGTTTTGTATTAAAAGTCCAAGAATATGAAGTTTTATACCAGGAAATAAAACTCTATTAGTCCTCAGCCCCTCCTTTAGAAATATCTATGTAAACCACAGTATTTACTCCCTAAGTGAAGTAATACTTTTACTAAGCATTATTTCAGACTATTGTACTCAGATCCTAGGCACAGTCCGACCTGTAAAACATATCCAAGTGGCATCTCTAAAAATTGGTCTTCACACACATTTGAAAACACTATTATCCCTTTTTAATTTGTCTTTGTGCTGTGGTTTTAGAAAGACAGTATGCTGAGCCAGGGATTTAGCTCAGTGGTTCTGCTGCCTGCTTCACAAGCACAAGGACCTGAGTTGGATCCCTGGTACCAAAAACAAAAAAAAAAAAAAAAAAAAAAAAAGAAAGAAAGACAGTATGCCATCAAATTGTCATTTAACTCAAGCCAATAATTTTTTATTTGTTGTCTTCTCAGTAGTATAGCCCTAACTCTATGCAGACACTAACCCAAACAACAAACACACAATGAACTAAGCTCTAATGTTTTGTGGATATACAATGATAAAAATACTTTCTTTGAACATGGCATGATAAATGTTCTCAATGCAAATATATTAGTCTGTTAATTTCTATTTTATTATTTAATAGCAATGACTTTGTGAAAGTGTGTATTCTAGAAATTCTTTTTTCCCCCTTGGCTTTCTCCATCTAGTTATTTCTGGGGAAAATAAAAAACATAAGGAATTGATTGTTTCACTCAAATTACTATTAAGAATAACAGTTTTGATCTCTTTGCTTTAAATAACTTCCCTCTCTCTCTCTCTCTCTCTCTCTCTCTCTCTCTCTCTCTCTCTCCTTTGCTTAAGCTCTTCCTAGGCAAAGCCCTCCTCATATGTTGGGACTACTGCCAAGATGGTCTTCACAGATGTGTAACTTGTATGCCCACACTGGGCCTCATGCTAAGAATGGCTTGGTGTTTATTTTAATGCTTTACTGTTGCTGTAGAGAAATTCTTAAAAATTTTATCTGTAACTTGTGCTTTGAAAATGAGGTCCAACAGGATAATGGAGCAGAATGTAAGATGAACAGATAGACACAATTGCTTGCCATTTTATTTGTATGTATCATTCACAATGCAAATTCATAAAGCAGATCCTGAGATCCACAATGTGTATGAATTCAGCCAGATTCCAAGGAAGTACGATTTAAGTTCACCATGCACCGCTTCTGGCCTCCTGGTTGTGCTGATAACTGGATCCATACCACAGAGGCACATGGGGTCATAAAGGCCATTGTCCTGAGCTCCAAAAGATAGAGCAGAACAGAACAATGCAAAGAGGGCCACTTTCAGAATCCTTGAGGGAAATTGAAGCCCACTGGAAAAGTGAAGAGAATCTGTGCAATAAAGGGACACCAGACCAATGTTTTTGGTATGTTGGAGGGATCACCTTCTCCCATCAGAACCTGGACTATCATAAGGGTAAGGGTAGCTGGAACCTGCACTAGAAGTTTGCAGAGTTCAACCTTGCAGGAGGTCAGAGAGCTGAACCTGGAATTTGCAGCAAGAAATCAACCTGAATCTCAGAGTTCTACTGCTGGCCTGCTGAGACTAATTGACTTAGATCTGCACACTGTTGCCCACTTTGTCTATTGTGACAGCAGAGACATACCCTGAAGGAAGACCTTCATTTTTATTTTTTACTTAAATCTTTTATTTTCCTCTTGCTTTTAATTTTTTATTTTTTCTTACTTCTTTCAAATTCCTCCTTTTTTCTTTATCCTTTCTCTCTTTTCTTTCTCTCACTCACTCTTTCACTCTCCCACAGTATTTTTCATCTCCCTTTTTGTTCCTATTCCTGCCCTAATTTGCATTTCTTCTCTTTTTCATTTTTTGTCTCTTTTTCCTTGTCATTAGTTTCAAAGGAAAGTGAATACAGTTTCTAGTTTCCCTATGCTAATAGGTTGTTCTAGTTTTGACTTTGTTCTTTCATTCTGTCTTTTCCTCTTGTCTTCAACAATTTCTTAGAGTTTGAATGATCTTCCTGTGTCCTCTGGTCTCAGTTCTAATCTTCCCCCCTTCTACCTATCTATCTCTCTCTCCCCAACTCCTTCTAAGTCCCCACTATAAAGAGTAAAGTTTCTATATTGAAGAATCCATTCACTGTAAACATATTTTGGGCTTATCTTTGATTTTAATTTATTTCATATGGTTAAAGGTAATAGATTAATAGCTACCACAAACTGTCATTTTCTAAGCTGTGCTTGATGATATTGTTTTGCTGACTGTATCACTTGGGCTAAGGTGTTGTGATTGATCTAATCAGTTGTTCTTCCTGGTATTATGAAAATGAGACTGTCTCAGAGTTATAAAATACCCAAAACCTAAACATTAGCTATATCTGGAAGATTGAAGTATTAATCCAGGAATTAAACTAAGGAGAGTATCAACAAAAACAGAAATGAGAAAACATTTAAGCAAGGCACAAACACAGACTTCCAGCTAACCAAAGGCAAATTCTTATAAAAACAAGGTTGAAAAGTTGGACAATCTGAACTGATAGCCCAAAAAGTAACAAAACAGATTAATGAGGCTCTAGAAAAATTCAAAACAGAAATAATTTCACAGATAACTATAGAGATGGTGAATAGAATGAAAGACATGATTAGAGACTCTAGAACAGAAACAGATTAAAAAACAAAACAAAACAGAAGGAGTTCAGGACCATGATAGAAGCCATGAATGCTCAGAATAGGAAAGAAATGGAAACCATGAATGCCCAACATAAGAAAGAAATGGAATCCATGAAACAGATTCAAACAGATATCCAGGACTTAAAAAAAAAAACAAAAAAACTATGAAAGTATACGCAACAGAGTGAGAATCTGAAGACAGAATATCAGATACACAAGATAGAATGGTAGTCAGTGACCATGGAAAGAGAACTATCTTAAAAATAATAAGGGACCATGAGAAATCAACCCAACAGCTCCTAGATGACACAAATAAGAATAATATAGGACTTATAGGCATCCATGAAAAAACAGGAAATATTACAAATGACAAAAGAAGAAAAAATAAAAAATTAAAAGCAGTTTAAAAGAAACTGTTTACAGAATGAATGACAGAAAACTTCCCAAGCAGAGCAAAATAATTTAGCATACAAATAAGTGAGGCATATAGAACTCCAACTAGCTATGATCAAAAAGAATCTACTCCTAGACACATAATAATCAAGACCCCAGAAATCCAGCGGAAGAACAAACTTCTACAAGCAGTTGGAGAAAAGATACAAATCACATGCAAAGAAAAGCCCATCAGAATCCCAGACTTTTCCACACACACCCTCAAGTCAAGGAAAGCCTGGAGTGAGGTATTTCAAGACCTAAAAGAAAACAACCTCCAACCTAGACTAATGTAGCCTACAAAACTGTCATTCTTTTTTTTTAAATTTTAATTGAGTTTATTGGTACATTTTAGGTATACAGTACAGTTACATTAATTATTGGGATCTTATACCTTTACATGATAGGTCTTGGTTCTCATTTTCTCCCCTTGTCCCTCCCCTCCCTTCACCCCCTCCTCCCCTCCATGTTTACAGACATTTTAATTCCATTTTTTTATTTTCTCATATTTTTTTCTTTTCCCTTATTACCTTTCCCCTACCCTTCCCACTTTCCCTACACCTTTAGCCCTTTTCTTCCTATTTCACATTGTCAATTATCTCATTAGGATCTTATGTACTATTATAGTTTTTCACACCAGAGAAACTATTCGGTATTTACACACATGTGACTTATTTATTTCACTTAGGAGTATATCCTCAAAATGTATTCATTTTCCTATGAATGAATCTAATTTCTCATTCTTAATGGCTGAGTAGTATTCCATTTTATAAAAAGAACTCAAAACAATCAGCCCCCCCAAATATAAAGACCAAATTCAAAAATGGGCATCTGAAATGAACAGACATTTCTCAAAGAAGCAAAAGCAGCAAGTAAATATAGGAAAAAATGTTCCACATCACTGGTCATTGGAGAGATGCAGATGAAAATAACACTGAGATTTCACCTCACCCCACAAAGAATGGCTGCTATCAAGAAACCACACAATAACAAAAGTTGGTGGGGTTGTGGGGAAAAAGGAACCCTTTTCCATTGCTGGTGGGAGTGCAGACTGGTGCAACCACTATGGAAATCAACATGGAGATATCTCAAAGAGTTGGAACTAGAGGTTCCATTTGACCCAGCCATCCTCTGCTGGGTATCTTTCCAAAAGAATTAAAAGAATCATATCACAATGATATATGTGCACTTATGTTCATAGCGACACAGTTTGTAATAGCTAAAACTTGGAAACAGCCCATTTGCCCATCAGTTGAAAACTGAATAAAGAAGATGTGGTTTTTCAAAACTGTCTTTCAAATTAATGAGGAAATAAGAAACTTCCGTGACTAAGAACACCTGAGAAACTTCATGAATACCAAACTAGTACTTCAAACAATTCTTTTTTTTTTCAGCTTTAATTGAGTTTATTGGTACATTTTAGGGATACAGTACAGTTACATTCATTATTGGGATCTTGTACCTCTACATGACAAGTCTTGATTCTCATTTTTTCCCCTTACCTCTGCCCTCCCTTCACCCCCTCCTCCCGTCCCTATCTACAAACACTTTATTTTCATCTTTTCATTATCTCACATTTTTTTCTTTTCCCTTTTTACTCTTCCCCTACCCATCCCACCTTCCCTACACCTTTAGCTCCTTTGTTCCCATTTCTAAATGTCAGTAATATTATTAGAATCTTATGCATTGTTGCAAATTATTTACACCAGGGAAACTATTCAGTATTTACACATGGGTGACTTATTTATTTCACTTAATTCTAAACAATACTCTAGAAAAAGACAATGAAGGTCACAACACCTTGAGGACCAACAGAGAAAATCCATTAGGCAAGGTAAGAAATTAAATGGAGAGCAGGAAAAATTAAAGAGAGCAAACAACAGGACGACAATATGACAATGATAAGTCAATACATATCAGTTATAACCATCAATGTTAATGGCCTCAATTCACCAGTCAAAAGAAATAGACTGGCAGAATAGATTAACAAGCAAAATCCAACAATATGTTGTATACAAGAAACACACTTAGTTAAACAAAATTCATAGACTGAATGTAAAAGGATGGAAACAGTTCTCCATGTGACAGGAACCTGGAGAAAAGCAAGAGTAGCTATCTTCTTTGCAGACAAAGTAAATGTCAAACCAAAATTGATAAAAGAGACAAAGGAGATCACTGTATTATCTTAAAAGAAACAATCCAAGAGGAAGAGATGATAATCATAAATGTATACCAAATACTACTGCATTCAACTTTACAAAAAAATATTATGGGACATGAAAAACCAAATAAGCACTAATACAATTATAGTGGGGACCTCAATACCCCACTATCAGAAATAGACAGGATATCTAGACAAAAAATCAACAACAATATACTAGAACTGAATTAAGCTTTTGAACAAATGGACTTAATAGACATCAAAAGAGTGTTCCACCCCACAAAATCAGCATATATATTCTTTTTGGCTGCAAATGGGTCATTCTCCAAAGTAGACCACATACTAGCTCATAGAACAAGTTTAAGTACCTGCAAAGGAATTGAAGTTATCCCATGTATATTATCAGACTACAGTGCAATAAAACTGGAGATCAATAGCATAAGAAATGGCACAAAATTCACAAACACATGGAAATTGAACAACACTCTCCTGAACAACCAATGGGTCACAGAGGAAATTAAAGAAGATATTAGACAGTTTTTACAAATAAATGATAGTGCCAATACAACATACAGGAATCTACAGGACACAATGAAAGCAGTTCTACAAGGGAAAATCATAGCAGTGAATGCCCAAACTAGGAAAACAGAGAAAACTCAAATAAACAACCTAATGCTGAATCTTAATCTCCTAGAAAAAGAAGATCATGAGAAGCCCAAAGATCATACAAAGGAGGAAATTATAAAGATTAGAGCAAAAATCAGTGCAATGGAGACTAAGAGAACAACACAAAAAAATGAATGAATTGAAGAGTTGGTGTTTTGAAAAAATAAATGAAATTGATAAACCCTTAGCCAACCTTGTCATAAAAAAGGAAAGAAAAGGCTCAAATCCATGCAATTAGCAATGAAAAAGGTGAAATCACAACAGATCCAGCAGAAATCCAGAGGGCCAACAATACCTACCTTCAAGAACCTGTACTTTGATAAAATGGAAAAGACAGAAGAAATGGATGGATTCCTAGATGCATATGAATTAACAAAGTTGAATGAAGAAGATAAAAAAATTCTAAAAACCACAATTAAAATTAGTGAAATTGAAAACATAATTAAAAATTTACCAATAAAGGAAAGCCAAGGTCCTGATGGCTTCACTAATGAATTCTACAAAACTTAAAGAACTATTGACACTATACTTTAAACTTTCAATAAAATTGAATGAGAAGCAATAGTTCCAGTTTCATTCCTGGAATCAAGAGTTACTTTAATTCCAAAACCAGGGAAAACCCAACCAAAAAAGAGAACCACAGGCAAATGTTAATAATGAACACAGATGCAAAAATCTTCAATAAGATACTGGCTAACAGAATACAGAGGGTCATCAAGGAGATCATACCCCCTGACCACATTGGATTTATCCCAGGGATGCAAGAATAGTTCAACATAGATAAATCAATAAATGTAATATATTATATTAACAAAGTCAAGGACAAAAACCATACGATCATCTCAATATGTGCAGACAAAGCATTCACCAAAATTCAACACCCATTCATTAAAAAAAAAAACCCTGCAGAAAACTGAAATAGATTATCTGTATGTATCTCAACTTGATAAAGGCTATTCATGAAAAACCAACAGCCAACAATATATTAAATCGTCAAAAACTGAAATCCTTCATGCTAAAATCAGGGATGAGACAAGCATGAGCATTACCACCACTCCTGTTCAATGCAGTTCTGGAAACATTAGCCACAGCAATTAGACAAGAGAAAGAAACTGAAATAATAAAGATAGGAAAGGAAGAAATTAAACTATCATTATTTGCTGAAGATATTATACTATGCATACAAGACCCCAAAAAACTCTTGCCAAAAGACTTCTAGACTTAATTGTCAGATTCAGTAGCACCTGAATACAAGGTCAATACTCAAAAATCAATAACCTTCATATACACAACAGACTCACTGAGAGAGAAATTAGGGAAACAATCCTTTTCAAAATAGCATCCAAAAAATGAAATATCTAGGAATCAGTCTAACAAAGCAAGCAAAGGACCTCTATACTGAAAACTTTAGCACTCTGAAAAAAGAAATTGAACAGGTTATAAGAAAATGGAACGTCATCCCTTGCTCCTGGACAGGAAGAACCAATATATTGAAAATGGCCATACTTCAAAAATTGCTATACAGATTCAGTGCAATCCTGATTGTAATCCCAACAGTATATTTCAAAGAACTAGGGAAAGCAATCCAAAAATTCATTTGTAACCAGAAGTGCAGAATAGCAAAAGCCATTTGAGGCAACAAAGGCATGACAAGGGATATCACAATCCCCAACATGAAACTTTACTACAAAGCCATTGTGATAAAAACAACATGGTACTGGCAAGGAAACAGACCCAAAGATCAGTGTAATAGATTAGAAGATGCAAAAACAACTGACATATGCAACTACTTCATCTTTGACAAAGCAGCCAAACAGCCTCACTGGAGGAAAGATAGCCCCTTTAATAAATGTTGTTGGAAAAACTGAATTTCAACTTGTTAAAAATAAATACTAGACCCCTTTCTTTCATCATGCACTAAACTAAAATCCAAGTGGATTAAATACCTAAATATTATAATAGAAACACTAAACTTGCTGGAAGACAAGTTAGGCAGAACTCAAAGACACTGGCATAGGAAAAGACTTTATGAACAAATAAATCCTCAGCACCATGGGAACTTGCACAAAGAATCAACAACTAGGACTTCATCTTATTAAAAAGCTTCTGCACTTGAAGAGAAACCACCAAGAGAGCTAAGAGACATTCTACAATGTGGGGAAAAATTTTACCAGCTATTCCTCTAACAAAAGTCAACTATGTAGAATATAAAAAGAACTCAAAAAAATAAGACCCCCCAAAATATGAAGACCTGATTCAAAACTAGGTATCTGAAATGAACAGATATTTCTGACAAACAAATAATAGCAGCAAATAAATATATAAAAAATGTTCAACATCACTGCTCATTCAACAGATGCAGATGAAAAGAACTCTGAGATTCTACCTCACCCCAGAAAGAATGACTGGTATGAAGAAATCAACCAATAACAAATGCTGCTAGAGTTGTGGGGAGAAAGGAACCCTCTCCATTGTTGGTGGGCGTTCACACTGGTGTAACCACTGTGGAAATCAAAATGGAGATACCTCAGAAAACTAGGATTAGAGGTCCTGTTTGACCCAGCTATCCCTCTGCTGGGTATCTTTCCAAAAGAATTCAAAGAATCATACCACAGTGATATATGTGCACCCATGTTTATAGCAGCACAGTTTGTAATAGCTAAAACTTGGAAACAGCTTAATTACCCATCACCTGGAGACTGGGTAAAGAAGATGTGGTTTTTCTATACAATAGAGTACTACTCATCCATAAAGAATGAGAAATTAGAGATATTTATATCTAAATGGATGCACATTGAGGCCATACTCTTAAGTGAAATAGATAGTACATATGTATAAATACCAAATAGTTTCTCTGGTTTGAAAAACTAAAAGTGTAAGGTTCAAATGGTATAATTGAGAGTGTAAACTAGGAAAAAAATGGCTAAATGAGAGGGGGAAGTGGGAAGGGTAGGGGAAAGGAAAGAAGGGGAAAGCAAATATATGAGAAAAGTAAAAAATGGAAACATAGTCTTTGTAAGTAGGAAAGGGTGGAGAAGGTGAAGGGAGGGCAGGTGTATGGGGAAAAAATAAGAACCAAAATACATCATATAAGATACACGATCCCAACGATGAATGTAACTGTACTGTATAACCAAAAAGTACCAAAACTTCATGAAAAATAAAAGTAAAAGCAAATGTATAGAGGCATGAGCCATTCCATCGATATATTATATTCACAAAATATAAAACAGAAGCAATAAGAAAAAGAAAATATATATATAAAGAAAATTTCTCTATTTATAATTGTATTCTGTAGAGAAAGTATAAAGCCAAATATGAAATAATCTGCCCCAAAATGAATGGCTAGTTTGCATGGAAAGCATATGTTTAGGGTCTTTCTAAGGATTAAGACATTTTATTAGGGCAAGTTTACTTTCAAGGGACTTTCCTGTTTGTAGCAAACCCCAGAAGTATGGACATCTGAAAAATTAAAATGAGTGCCCAAATCTAATATATATAGAATTCTTCTAAGTAAGAGAAATAAAAACATAAGATAAATCAACTTACTTTGAATTTCAACAGAATCAGGATTAACCTTAGGGGGTCCTACTGCATTTTTCAGCTTTTTATGTAGAACATGTTGAATAATTTTATTAATGGTTTCAGGATCTTCGGTAGAGCGAATTTTAAAAATGAGCAGCATATGAGCCAACAGTCCATGTTCCTCTTGACTGTGAACCAAAAAATAAGGCAAAAGAATGAGGTTTTGAAAGAAGGGAGGGAGAGAAAGATAAATAGAAAGATGGAGGGAGGTAGGAGGGAAGGAAGGAAGGAAAAAACGGAGTTTGAGGAAGGTTAGTTCATTGATTTATGGTACTATCACACACACACACACACACACACACACACACACACAGAGAGAGAGAGAGAGAGAGAGAGAGAGAGAGAGAGAGAGAGCGCCGTAGCATTTGCTTCTAAATTCCTACTGTTTACTATGTACAGAAACGCCAAATGAACCACCCTGATGGTAAGGTAGTAGGCTCATAGTGTCGAAACCACTGATAGTTAAGTGCATGCTTATTGATATAAAAAGACACTTATCTTGCCAACATTCAAAATTACCAAGTGAAATGTGTGGTAAATACAAAATAATTGTGCATTTGGCTACGGAGTTTAATTCTAGGGAGTTAAATCCACTGACTTCTCTTAAGTAAGCCTCAGATTCTCTTCAACAACTTTTAACACTAAGGCTTTCAGAAAGATTCATCAAATTGTAGGGCTTTTGTGACAGTGCTTTTCAAGAGAAAGCGTTAATTAGGTTTACCACCATTTATACTACTTTGGTCTCACTTTACTGGTTACTCAGTCCCTCCTTTCACAGTCAGTTCCCAAACACTGTTATTCATCACCGTACAATGCTGTTCTCATAAACTATAAATAGTAATGAGTGAGAACCTTATCCTTTGGAAGTGAGATTTTTTAATCTGCTATAAATTTCAATATTTATCCTCACTGACAGCACTTGCCATTTTAGAAAAATAAATCTTCAAATACACCCATGGGTACAAAGAGGACACATGTGGAATATGTTCACTGTAACCTTGTTTTCTAAACATAAATAACTAACAACCAAAGTGTTCATCAATGGGGCATTGGCTAAATTAGTACTGACACATACTTTTAGTAAAATACTGTACTATATAGTCAAAGAACTGAAAAGATTGGGCCGGGGATTCAGCTCAGTGGTTTCGCTGCCTGCCTCGCAATCGCAAGGACCCGAGTTTGATCCCTGGTAGCCCCCCCAAAAAACAACTGAATAGATCTTTATATAGTTATTGGAATAATGTTTACAATAAATTGCTAAGGACATGTTATTCTGAGGTTGGAGGTCCTGGGAAAGAGGCTTTTGCTTTCTATTTTATATAATATTGCATTATATGAATTTTTATGATTTTATATTTTTTCTAATTAGAAAATAACTATTATCTACTCTGTCTCAAACCTCTCACTAGCTCAGCAAGCCTACACTATCCATTATTTATTCCTTCTTCTTTCTCTTGAATTAGCTGTATTCTGATTAAAAACAAACAAAAGCCTCTGTACCACACTATTCAATTCATATCCCACCTTCTTAATCACAGCAAACCTTCCTGACAGGATCAATACACTCGCCTCATATGTAGTTCATTCCAGGCTACTTCTTCTCCTCCGTTCCCAGACAATTGTTTTGCAGTGGCAGAGGAATGGCTTCTGGTTGTCTTCTCCAGTGGGTTCTTCCAGCAGTTATTTACTTGTCTCAGGAATGTCTGTTGCTGCTGAACATGTAACATGTTCCTCTTCTTTTTTTTTTTTTTTTTTTTTTTTTTTTTTGCTTTTGAGACAGGGTCTAACTATGGAGTTGAGACTGACCCAGAACTCACTATATAGCCCAGGCTGGTATCGAACTTACAGCAATTCTCCTGCCTCAGCCTCCCGAGTGCTGGGATTACAGGCATGTGCCACCACATCCAGCTAATCTTGAAGATTCTTATCTTTAGCATCAGTGATGCCTCTTTCAGAAATTTCCTTTTCTATTTCAGACAGTTCTATTTTTCTTTCATCCTCTTAAATACTGTTTCTTAAGCTATCTTTATCATCCTCTTTTTCCCTTTTGCTGAGAAATCTACATTCATTCTTTCTCATATTTTGAGTTAATAGTGAGCAAATTTAGATCTTCAGCTAAATCTCTTCAACCTTCATAAAGTCAGACTCACTTTTCAGGCTCATACTGTCCCTTCATATTTTAACATGTCTAAAACTGTCTACGCGATCCCAAGAAACTCACACAATTTACTGCTGTGGCACTAGAGGAAAGAATAAAAATCAGCATGGAAACCTACTGGAATGAAGAGGCACGCAAACTGCAATGACTTGAAAAGCAGGACTGGTAGAATATATGAGCCTGGAAGGAGGCAGCTAGGTTTCTGAAGTTTGACTGTGCTTGCCTTACTTCAGGGAATTTTCTGCAGAACTTCTTTGTGGAGATGTGCATGGACAAGTATAAATGATAGAAACCAGAAAAGTAGTACAGAATGGGGCTGAAAAATGGAATTCCAATATTTATAAAGCCACTAAGAGAGGGGAAAATTAAGGATTGGAAAAGTAGAAGCAGATCCAAGGACAGACTCTATCTCAGACACTGGAGCATAGAACAAAGGGGTCCGGCAATGCTCCAGAGATGTTAGGTAAGTAACAGACTGGGAAGTTGGTCATTCAAATAATACTGCAGTCTTATCTTATTTTTGTAAAAAAAAAAAAAGGAATTTTCTTTAAGAAAATGTATTATTTAATAGCCACATGTAATATTTTATTTAACATTTTATATTCTGAACTTGTCCATTTATCAACAGATTTGCGATTCATTTGGAGTATGAGAAGGTAGAATAGAAGAAAATAAACAAATTGATAAAGAAGAGAACCAAGAGCTAAAGACAAATCTCTACTACCCCATTTTATGTAGGGTGTTGCAACTGAGCCAGAGGAGGTGTGTGAAATCACTACATAATAATTTTGTTTCATAGGCACAGTCACACTCTGTAACTAGCAAGCACTTTACAAATGCTCACTATCAGATTTAGAGGATGAGTAGGGGACATTGATAACCATGACTTACACAGGACAAGTGTAAAGCAAATGCTTGTTGAATAGAATTATGTCATCAATAACTTAAAATATTTTTGTTGTGACCAATATAATAGCCTAAGGTTTCAATGGAATGCAGAAGTCAGCATTTTAGGTCTACATACCTGAACTTGATAATGTGAGACTTGACAAGTTCTCCCTTTAGTGGATATTTATTAAATGCATGCTTTACCTGTTCAAAAATATTGAAAATGGGTCAGCAAGAACAATTTATTGCTATTCAACAAGTTGATTCAAAGCTCTATGGAAATTTTTTTTTAAAGACAAAACATTGACAGATGTTCCCAATGTGCTGTGGAAGACTTCCGCGGTCTCATGCCCAGGGATTCCTGCTGCCCTCTGCCTTATGCTTGAAAGGAGCTGGGGAGGCAGAGTGTGATCGGAAGTGACTTCTGCTATATTACTGAGAAAAAACATAATTCAAAAAAATTTTTTTAACTTTGATACCAAGCTGTCTTTTGAAAAGCAAAGGTCAGTATTTCTGAAATAAGGAGATTTTGTCTAGGTAGACAGAAAAAATGAAATTTCATTGAGTGACACTTCAGGAATGGGTGCGTAGCAGTGTCATGCAGTTCTCAAAACTAACAAAAAAGTTGCCAGTATCCTGGCACAATGTAAACCCACATCGGCCCTGAAATGCTCTGAGAAAGCCCGTGTGAGCTGGGATACATTACAAACACGTGTGAGCATTATGCTACTGAGATAGAAGAATGTATTTTTAGCTGTATTTCTCATTATTATAAGTAATACTTTTAGTGAACTTAATTTTTTTAAATTAGGAGTTTAGGTAAGTAAACATTTCAGGGTTTCTGGGTTTTATTTTGTATATTTACAAAATAACATAAATGTAAATGTATTATATAATATATTTATGCAATATATAATAAAACATATATTTTTTTAGGTTTTTTTCTCCCATTGAGTTTATTGGCACATTTTAGTTATACAGTACAGTTACATTCATTACTGGGATCTTGTACCTTTACATGACAGGTTGGTGTTCTCTACATTTTAGTTATACAGTAGTGTTACATTCATTACTGGGATCTTGTACCTTTACATGACAGGTCTTGGTTCTCATTTTTCCCCTTGTTCCTGCCCTCCCTTTACCCCCTAATACCCTCCCCATTTACAAACACTTTATTTCCATTTTTTCATTTTCTCTTTTCTTTTCCCTTATTACCTTTCCCCTACCCTTCCCACTTCCCCTACACCTTTAGACCCTGACTTCCTATTATTTATATAATATTTACTGCACACAGCTATTACATTCTGATGACTCTTACATTTCATGGACTCCTGAGTCTTTGTGTCCAAGTACCGTTTCTACAATTTTAAGAAAACTAGGTCCTCTAAATAGTTATCTTCTTGAACACTTTTACTCAACACTTTATTTTATCAACTAATTTCAAAAATATTATTAATATTTGGGGTATTAAAGAGTCCTATCTACATTTATTTAGATTAAATTGATCTGAAGCTTAAAATTTTGAATTTGGTGAATGGCACAAAAAACAAGAAAAATAGTTGCACTGTTTCTTACTTTTAAAATTCCATTTCATTTTTATTTTACAAATATATTTATATCTTACCTTAAAGAAGAGTTTCTTAATAGATGCTCCTGCTTTGCTGTTTGCATATACAGGTGTAACCAGGATTTGACCTCCGCTTCAGCAAGGTAACCAAATCCTCTGGCTTACACTGTACTCAACAGTTTGTCAGAGGGGAGGACTATGGCTGTGCTATTGTTGATATGATTTGTGTTTCTCCCAAGACTTCCTGTGTTGAAACTTAAACCTCACTGTGAGGTGTTAAAATGTGTAAGTTGAAACTGACCGTGGTGTTAATAGATAAGGCACTTGGCAAATGATCCAGACTAGTTAAGATCATTAGAGTAGAGCCCCATGATTGAGTCCCGAAGAAAGGGAGAGAGCAGAAGAAACCCACATGCTTCACATTGTTTGCTGTGTAGCACTGTGCTTCCTGGAGATTCTGCCAGTAAGAGAACCACAGTACATGTGGCTTCTGGACCTTCCAGCTCCAGAACCATCAGCCAGAATAAGCCTTTTTTCTTGATGAAGTAGATGGCCTCTGATATTCCATCATAGTAAAGAAAAATGAATACAAGTCACTTCTATTTTGTTCTAATTCAAGATATTAAAACTGGAAGACACTTTGAAAAATATATTTTATTCAACCCTTAAGATGAATGTTGATGTGCTAAGGATAGAAAGATATCTATACCCATGTACATATGCATGGGATTCCTGTAGAAACGTGTAGCAAAAGTTGGTCCCTGTTTACATATTTTGAAAAGATAAAACCCTATTCATGTATGAGTCTGAATGGTTTCAATCTTGGCAAACTTTTGCTCAGGGTCTCTTAGTTAGGAAGTCTATGGTACAACCACCATATCTGATTCACATTCCCAGAGTTCCTGAATCTACTAATCAAGGCTGTGGCAACTGCTAAGAAATTGTGAGTAGGAGGGACATAAATGAATGACTAATTGACACTTGGCTCAGAGTTGAAAGACACACTCTTCTAAGTCACATAGTGTTAATTTTATTTTATAGTCCTTATGTATGGCCTCTTACCATTTTGCAAAAATATGCAAGGATCAGTTGAATGAGTTTTATAGAAGCTAGGATACCAAAATACATGATAAAAGATGACAGCAAATGCTCTAAAAGTTCTGAAAACTGCTTACCATTAGTTCAATTCTCTGGCTCATTTCTGTGAAATTTTTGGAACCCTCTCTTCCAAATTCATCATATACTTTGTCACTTGTAAATGGCAACGTGCTATAGTAATTGTAGGTCTTCTTTTGATCTACAAGAAAAAAGACAACAACCCATAATAATTTTTTATCAGATGCATGTCAGTACCATTATTATTCCATTTGGCAGTTGCTAGAAAGACTAACACAGGAAGGAATGCTCCTCTGCCAGGATACTGTCTTCATCATCTTTCTCCAGGCTTATCTCAGGATAAAAGACAACAACGTTCATCATCATGCTTCAGCATGTAAAAACTGTAAGAAATACCTGGTGCTCCTGGGCCATTTTACAAATATGTGGTGTGGGCGATTACTCATGTGTTTTTCATTCCTGCACAAACCACTATGATGGCAAGTCATGCTACCTGAGCACATAAATAAGGATAGGTTAGACTCTTTCTAAGGTTAAATGCTTTTTTTTTTGTACCGGGATCAAACTCGGGACCTTGCGCGTGTAAGGCAAGCGCGGTACCACTGAGCTAAATCCCCAGCAGGTTAAATGCTTTTTTAAAAAATGTTTCAACAGCAGATTTCTTTCCAATTCAGTAAATGACATGTAGATTCTGGTCACAAGGACCTAGTGTGAGGAAATCTGTTTTAGCTGAAGAGATAAAACCAGAAATTAAACTACTAGGAATTCAGAAAAGAAAACATAGCCCTGCAGGGGCTCTGTCACCTCACTAGGCTACCTTGTCACTCCATTGATTTCTTCCCACCACCTTTATAGATGTCTTGTACAGCCCTTAGCTGCTACCTCTATTCCCAACCCAATTTAAGCATCCCACATTTGGGGCCTACTAATGACCTAGGACTGTATAAATTTCCCTCTCCCTTCCTATACATGAAACAAGGACAGAAACTTAAGAGAGTTATTTATTCATTCAATAAATAGTAATGCTGACTACTCTCTTGTGACAGACATTCAGAATACAATAGTGTCCAAGAGAGTTGCAGATAGTTATTTTAGAAAATGGATTGTCCTCATCCAATCTCAGTCTCTCTTCTCTCTATTCCTTCCCATTCTTTTCCTCTTCACTTAATCCACAAAGGAAAAGGAGATGCCCCCTCAAGCACCAGTGTCTCAGGCATATTTATGTATCTCACTTAATATGCAATGACTTGATGGGAAGGCATTAAGGTCCATATTTAGGGGTTCCAACCTGAGAAATGTAAATATTTTGCTGAACCTCCATGTGACACAGCCAGAAAACACAGAATTAAGCCAATTCCTAACCAGTAAAGCACAGACTTTTTTTTTTACATACTGCTTCTTGAAGTAAAATACAACCAATGCCACTCTGAGCTGTGGGATTTTTAAATATAAAATTTATGCAAACAGGGCTGATAAATAACAAAAGAGCCACCTACTCATCCAGGAGACTTGATGGGTCAGAGAATGAAGTTGAAGCCAACATCTTTAAAAAGACCCGGCACTACGAGGCAGTATGTGAAGAAAGTGTCAGACTGGAGACCCTGAAAATCAGCCTCCTCGTGATCATGATCTTAGTGAAGACAGAGGGAGGCTTTGCCCTTCTACCATCCTTTCACTTCCCTTTTCCTGAATGATTCTGCTATGAATGGCCAGGGTAGCATGAAATGCAGGAACCTCCCTGACAATGCATCATTTCAGGTAAGTTTTTTAATTTACTGAATATTGAAAAATAATGTCGCTATCTTTCAAAACTACTGCTACACTACATATGCATTTTTTAATATCTTTGTGGAGTTGTGTGGGGCTGAAATCACTGTTCTCCGATGCTGCTTCTCAAACCATACCGTACTAATGGTTGACCTGTGGATCTTGTAAAGCATGCAGATGCTAACACATTGGGTCTAAAGTTGGATCTAAGAATCTGTTGGTAGGGATGCAAACTACTGCAAACATTATGGAAATCAGTATGGAGATTTCTCAAAGAACTAAATTCAGAAATTCTGTGTCATTCAGTGATCCTCCTGCTAATACCTTCCTCAAAAGCTTATGGCATCATGCTCTAATGACACATGCACACCAGCATTTACAGCAGCACAACTCATAATAGTTAAACCCCGGAAACAGCCTGTTTACCCATCAACAGAGAGTTGGATAAAGAAAATGCAATATTGATATATAACAGAATACTACTCTGCTATAAAGAATGACAGATTTGAGACCTTTATAGGAAAATGGATGCACTTGGAAAATATAATGCTGAATGAAATAAATCAGACACACAAGCTTAACTACTGTATGGCGTCTCTCATTGAGTGAGGCAAAGCACAAACAAAAAGAATAATAAAGAATGGATAGAAGGGGACAAAGTGAAGGATCTCTAGGGAAGGGGTCCAAGGGAAAAAAACATGAGGGGTGGGAAAGAGAGGAAGGGAAAATAGGAAGAATAAAGAAATACCATGCACAGAAACCCGATAACCTCAATTAACGTACACATTATATACCATAACATATGATTAGTAATATCAACAAGAATGAAAAAGTGGGATAGGAGAATTGGAGGGAGGGAAGGCAAGGGAAAAGGGGTTTGAAAAAAGAAACAAGCTGTGGTATGTACATATAGTCACTCCCCAAGATAACTGCATGAACTGCAGATGTGTACTAATAAAATTTAAAAATTTTTTAAAGTTTGTATTTCTAAAATGACCTCTAGTGGTACTGATGTAGCTGATAATTACACACACACACCAAATAGGATAACAGATCCTTCAGTAATCTTTGGTCTGGCTTTTAGGGGTTATTTACTAGATTAAATTATTTTAAATTGTCATTTATACAATGAAACTTGGTCAAATGTGGACAATTTCAAATGGCTCAACTGTGTAAACAAACTGCCTACACTCAAAATTTTATTTTGCTCCGTTGACTTAAAATAGGCCAGTAAGTTTTAAAAACATATTCCTAGTTTCTAGAATTCTGTGGTACGTCTAGTTATTTTTAAATGCGGGCAGTATAGACACAGAAATAATGAAATATGAAGGAATATGAGTGTGCTCATAATTTCTAGCAGGTTTGTGATTCTGTAACTTGCGATGATGTTACTAAATGACAGATTTACCTTCTGACATCCAAATTAGAGAGAATCAAAAACAGAGCTGCAAAAGATTTGTACACAGACTACACACAGAATTTTAAGCTGAGTTTTGTGTAGTAAGGGTCAAAGTAATATTTTTACAAATCCAATCACCTTCCTCTGTATTTAGATATTTCTGCAACAGATTTTTTCAGTTTGCCTTGGTTATTTTGTCATGGCAATTCCTAAATGCTCATTGTTATACCTACTGTTTTATTACTTTATGTTCCCAAAAAGAGGGCAAGTCACAATGTAAGACATGCAGTAATCATTTATCCAGCTGTACTGTGTGGGCAGTATGAGAGTTGTGTGGTATATTTCTGATCCCATGATCCATACAACAAGATCCAGGGACAGCTTAGAGGAAAACATTTTCAGGTTTTCACTGTGTTCATATGAATAAACTTACTTATAAAGCACCCAGTATGTGCTGGAATTCTGTAAAGCTCTGAAATATTAGTGAATAGACTATAGCCTTAGACATCTATGGGAAGAAATAACGATGCTTATCACATGATAGGGCTCACTATGTTCCTAACAAGTCTGTAGAACGGTGAAGTTATTTTAGTATTCTTTTTTATTAAAAGCATGATCCAGAGAGGTCTCTATTCTTAAAATGAATATATCTCAAATCCAAAGGCTGACATGTGGGCAAATTTTACGACACATGCACACTTCTGTTTTAAATTTTTTTTAAAAAAACTTCTTAGAAGTGATGCTCTTTGCTACTGAAATTAAGATTGGACTTGTGCAGAGAGTGAAAGAAGATAACAGGTTACAGATCGCTCTTTTTACAGAAAGCGTGTTTAGCAAATTCCTCGTTAAATTAAAATAAAGTGTGATTAGCTTCTATGGTTTCAGGACCTTGAACATCAAAGCATAATCTAGTCATATAGGGAGATATCAAACTAACAGGTCATAGTTGAGTCAACTAATTAAAACCCAAAGCAGAGTAGAAGAAAACTTCAGAAGGGTTGTTATATTATGGAAGAATAGTTCGGAAGTACCCTGAAGACATTTCTAATAACATAGGAAGTAGCAGTTCATCTGATAGTGAGATATCTGATAACCATACAGTGAGCCTATTTATAATTAAACCTCTCAGCATATTTTGTTCTCTTTAATCATATAATGTATCCCAAGATAAAAATATAAATGATAGAAATAGGTACTTACTAAACACTGTATCACTATGAACATTTTTCCAACTCACTAGAGCTGAATAAAACCTATTTCTCCATGATCCTTAATCATGGTGTAATCAGCTTATTTGGATATCAAGATTTCAAAGCCTTAAAGTACTTCAAATCAAAACGATTGCCCTGCAACCTCAAATAACTCAAGATATTGGGTTCCAGTTAAATTGTGGTCTTCCTCAAGACTCAACTATGCCTTATTAATTAATATGAAAATGAGTATACTATTCCCAACAAGAGGCATTGCCACATCAAAGACAGAAGGAAGAATCTTCTTGAGTTTGCGGGATTAAAAGAGGCACAAAGCAGGCAGAGGTTTCTTGGTCTTGGCTGTGAAAATGAATCATAGGAATTAATGAATAAGCCTGAGGCATGCAAAGCAGGAAGTACGTGAGGTAAATCACACACTCCCGAGGCAGCTCATACTTACTGTATCTCACGTAATGAACAGTGAGTCCAATGCACACTGCCAGCACAATCAGGGATAAAAAGATGATGAGGCCAATAACCCAGGGCTGCACACGAGCTTTTTTCCTGGCCCTCACCACAGCTATCCTGAGGAAGAAAGCAAATACAGTAGATGGGTTATATTACAATGAGCAGCATATCTATGCTTCGGGTAAAACAAATACTTCCGGGGAATGAAGGATATGCAGAGTAGTGCACTACTTGGCTTGGAGCATACCCCGATTCCCAGCTGCTGAGGCCGATTTTGGTTCAGGCTGCTTGTTCTGAGGTGAGCAATTTGACCTCTCTCTACCTCAGTCTCCTCATCCATAATACAAAGATGAGAGTAACAGTACCTATTTTGAAAAATTAGTGTAAGGATTGAAGGCACTGTGTTTAAAGTGCCTGTCATGATGCCTGGCCTGTAGCAAGTGCTTTGTAAGTATTAGCTATTTCCTATTGAGCCAGTTATATATAAGCTATGAAATAGCTGGTTTTCTACTTAAAGCCTGTTTCTAACACTCTAGAATTTTAAACAGGCTGAAAAATTCATTATAACTTGAACCATACCAGCTTCCAGGTTAATTTATAGCACTATTCTCCTTGCAATTTTCTGATTTATTTCCAAACCAAACTTGGAGGAGGCACATAAGAGATTATCAGAGTTCTCTTTTTTAAAACCTGAGTTTTTGAACTAAAATGTACCGTGCAGCTTGAGTGATACTACATGGAATATTTTCTGCATGAGATGTCCTCAATATTTCCCATTTATTCTGCCTCTAAAAACATATGCTACTGAAACATGTTAATCAAACCGGTGTTCATTTGATTGGTAAGTGGTTGCCCCCTTGGATTATAAGAACATTGAAAAGTCACAGAAAATAAAATATTTGTGAGATCTAGCTAAGGAGTTTGTCTATGATATCATTATAAATTTTTTGAAGTAATGACAGAAAAGTAGAAACTAGGAGAGAAGAGGAAAAGGATCATGAGGAGGGAGAGGAAAAGGGAAAGGGGGTAATGAAGGGTAAAAAATAATCACACTATGCATATGCATATACTCAATGAAATCCAATTTTCTGAATAACTAATATGTACTAATAATAAGTAAATAAACAGGCTCATAAGTCAGTGGATGCCCTTCTTTTTTTTTTTTTGCTACAATACTGCCTATTTAGTACATGAAGACTTCAAGAAAATGTGCTTCTCAAAGCAGAAAATTGAATTTTCAAGCAGAATTTTTAAAATGCAAGTTCAGCTATTTCATTTTCAGCTCTGTAACTTGAACACATCGTTTAGATTCTGAGTTAACTTTCTCCATCACTGTGGTACAGGGTTCCCATTCTGTCTACTAAAGCATTCTGGGACCCCAAAGAAGCTTATGAATATGTAAATTTCTTGTAAACTGCAAAACATTCCACAATAAATAAATTTGGCTTACAAAAATCAAGGGAACCCATTTTCCAGCGATATCGGGACAGAAAGTGATGGTATTGTTACACTGCTCTCTGCTACACTGTCAGTACGTCGTGGCTATGCCTAGCTAGCTGTATTCTTCCCCAGCAAAGGCACCGATGTGTGCTAGAAGACTCCAGGGACGCTCCTTGCTCTCCTTGCTTCTCTGACTTTCCCATGGAGCTGTAGCCAGAGAAACTTTATTTTCCCTTCCCCAACCTCTGCCGTCTCCAGTTCTCCCAAGTGGAATCCCAAACACCTGCTCCTAAAATGGCGATCGCTGCAGTATAAAAATACTCCTCCTCAAGGAGGTTATCCTTCTGTGTGCAACTGTGTTTAAGAAGCTCCCCAAACTGAGCATTTCTAAATGCTTGCAGTTCATCTGTTGCAGAAGAAAGGGGATGCATACAGCAGAAGTAAGCAAGGCTTTGGGGGAGTACGAGGAGGGGAGGTTTTCTCAACTAATGTTAGCACATGTTGTGAAGAATAGGAATTTATGCTTGTAGGAAACATGATAAAACTATTAAATGCATGTTATTATTATACAGAATTGTGAAATGTCAGACAAGTTGTAATTTTTCTACAATAACTTAAGGCAGAAAACTAAATCGTGCGGCCATTTAATTGAGGAGTGTAAAACTACATGTACTGAAATGCAAAGGTGACTTTTTGACCTTTAAATATGAAAAATATTGCAGAATAATATGTATTCTGTATCTTAGTTTTTATCAAATGAAACTATATAGATGTGTGCAGAGCAAAGTATATAGAAGACATAAAATTATTAACAGTAAGAAGTAAAATGAGAAATAAAATAGCATTTACATTTTAATTTATATTTAATTTGGTTTTATGTTGGATTTTTAAAAACAACAAAAATCATGATTTTTTTTTAAATTAAATGAGAGAATAAGAGAGGCTTTGTGTGGAAAAAAATAACTGAGGAAGAGCTCATGTGTCTTTTGGTGAAGTTCATATCACTAGCATTTTTAAGGCAACACTGCACAGTCCTTTCCTGGCCCATACTTCTTGAGACTGTTTTGGTGATATGCTGTCTTTGAGGGCTTAGGGGAGATCAGAGGGGTATAATAGAGTAAAGGAAAAAGAGAACCCAATCAAAGACCCCAACAAACAATTCACAGCATATTTCTGAATCTTCACATCAACTTAGGTATTATATATTCTTGTACTAGCAGATTCAATTCTCTTATATTCTCCCCATGAAATTCAATAACTATAATACCATATACATCCAAAGCTGATCAGTTATGTAATAATAAAAAATGATAAAGTATTTTTCCAAGTTAAAAAAATCCTTGTGTAAATAGCAATATTTATCATCATAATCATTTAAATTAATAATAATGATGATATCCACATTATCGGGATGTTTGTCATATGAAACATTATATTTTCCTTTGTCAATCTTTTTTAAAATATTTTATTAGTAGATGTTTGAACTATGTAATGATTACATTTATCATGGGGAGTTCACACTTGCACATAACACTGTAATTCTTTTTTCACTCCCTTCCCCTAGCATCCTTCCTTGTTCCCTCCAACTCTTGTTCTCCTTCCCATTTTCAAAGCTCTATTTCCATTTTTTCTTCAGTTCTCTTTTTTTCATCTTTTCCTTCCTTCCCTCCAGCTCCCTGCATCTCTTGTTCCCCTTTTAATTTGAAAAAGACATCTTGACTTCCTATTATCTATCTTTTATTTTGCTCTTTATTTATAGTCTGGATAGCTCAAATGAGACAGACAATGTGATATTTAAACTTGTGTGTCTGATTTATTTCACTTAACATTATGGTGTTCAGCTGCATCCACTTACCAACGAATGGCTCAAGTCTACCCTAATATTCCATTGTGTATGAATACCATATTTTCTTTATCTGCTCATCTGTTGATGGACTCAGAGGCTGCTTCCAAGACTTAGCTATCATAAATTGTGCTGCTATAAACATGGGTATAAATGTATCACTGTGATATGATGATTTCTTGATCCTTTCAGGAAGATACATAGGATATGGCTCAGTCAAATTGATTTCTACTTTTAGTTTTTGAGGAATATGCATGTATGATCTGCACAGTGGTTGTACTGTTTATATTCTCACCAACAATGAGAAGGGTTTCTTTTTCCCAGCAGCTTCACTAGCATTTGTTATTCCATTTTTTTGATGATGATAGCCATTCTTTGTGGAGGAAGATGGTCCCTCAGTAATGTTTTAATTTGCATTTCTCTAATGGCCAGTGATATTGAGCATTTCTTCATGTATTTATTGGCTATTTCTATTTCCTCTGAAAAGTGTACATTCATTTTAGTTGCCCATTTTTATTGGGTCTTTTATTATGAGGGATTAATTATTTTGAGTTAGTCCTCTGTCCAATCTATTGCTGCCAAAACAATTATTCTCATTCTGTAAATTGTCTCTTCACTCTGTCAGTTGTTTCCTTCACTGTGTAGAAGCTTTTAAATTTGATGCAATCCCATTTATTGATTCGAGGTATTAATTCTAGTGTCATTGGGGCTCTGTTCAGAAAGTCCTTGCCTATGGCTATATCTTCAGGAGTTGAACCTATTTTATCATCCAGCAGTTTAAGTGTTTCTGTTTTAACGTTTAGCTCTTGGATCCATTTTGATTTTAGTTTAGTACATGGTGAAATCTATAGGTCTAGACTCAGTCTTTGGCATGGGGACATCTAGTTTTCCCAGAACCATTTATTAAAGAGGCTATCTTTCTTCCAGTGTATGCTTTTGGGCCCTTTGTCAAAGACCAAAGAGCTTAATGTGTCTTAGGTTGTCTCTGCTTCTTCTGTTCTCTTTCATTGATCCACATGCTGTTTTTGTGCCAGTTACATGGTTTTTTTAATCATTGTAGCTTGCAATAGAATTTCAAGTCTGGGATTGTGATACTTCTTGCTTTGCTAATCTTACCCAGAATTTCTTTTATTTTAAGTTTCTTCTGGTCCCATATAAAAATTTTATTGTTTTTGCTATATTTGTTGATATTTTGATGGAGATTGTGTTAAATCTATATCAGTTTTGGAAGTGTTGCATTTTGACTACATTAGTTCTGCTTATTCAGGAATGTGGAGTGTTTTTCCACTTTAATGCCCTTGTCTTAGTTACTTTTCTCTCATTACTGAGACAAAATACCTAACATCCAAAGTTAAAGGGGAAAGGGTTTATTTAGCTCATAGTTTTTAGAGGTTTCAGTCCATAATTAGCTGGCTCTGAGACAGGGTGACATATAGCAAAGGAGTATTGCAGAGGAGAAACAGTTCATGGTGCTCACACGGCAGCAAAAGCAACAAAAGAATCTTAGCAGTATCTTTCTGCCCCTTTTATCTTACCCTGACTACTGAGATGTGTATGAGGGGTGCCAAACCATTCAGTGGACTGATTTAGTAGTCACACACTCTTAAACCAAGCATCACACCCTAGATTCAGCCACCTCTGAAAAAGCCCTATGACTGCATGAGGCTTTGAGGGGACATCTAGACACAAAACCTAACAGTCCTTTTCAGTCTCCTTTTTCAGTGATGTAATTTTCAGTAAAGGTGCCTTTCACTTCCTTGGTTAGGTTAGTATCTAATTCTTTTAGATGCTATTGTCAATGGTATAGTTTTCCTCATTTCTTTCCCAGTGAATTCATTATTAGTGTATAGGAACACCATTGATTTTTGCGTGTTGATTTTGGAACCTGTTGCATTGTTGAATTTGGTTATCAATTTTAGAAGTCTTTTGTGTGTGTGTGTGTGTGTGTGTGTGTGTGTGTGTGTGGTACTGGGGATTGAACTCAGGACTTTGCACTTGCGAGGCAGGTGGCAGGACGACTGAGCTAAATCCCCAGCCCTCTAGGAGCCTTTTAATGAAATGTTTTGGGTTTTTTAAGGAGAAAATAATGTCATCTGCAAATAATGACATTTTGACTGTGTCATTTCCTATACATATCCTTTCTGTTTCTTTATCTTGCCTGATTGCTCTGGCTAACATTTCCAGGGTTATGTTGAATGAGAGTGATGATGGTAGACATCTTTTCTTGTTCCTGATTTTAGAGGAGAATCTTTCAGTTTTTCCTCGTTTATCATGTTGGCCGTAGGTTTGTTGTAAATGGCTTTTATCAAATTGAGATAAAGTCCTTCTGTATCCATTTTCTTCAGGGTTTTAATCATGAACAGATATTGGATATTATCAAAGGCTTTTACTGCACCTATGGAGATGATTATATGATGTTTGTACTTGCTTCTGTTTATGTGTTGGATTACATTTATTGGTTTTTGTATACAGAACTGCCCTTGCATTTTGGATTTGAAGCTCCTTTCTCAATCATGTGGCATTGATTTTCAAGCCAGTTCACCCTATTCTATTTTTTCTCTTATCTTTATTTAGGTATAATTTACCATTTAATTCTTTTTCTCTCTTTCTCTCAGCAAGTAATCATATCACAGTGATATATGTGCACCTATGTTTACAGCAGCACAGTTTGTAATAGCTAAAACTTAGAAACAGCCCATTTGCCCATCAGTTGGAGACTGGATAAAGAAGATGTGGTTTTTCTATAAAATAGAATACTACTCAGCCATAAAGAATGAGAAATTAGATTTATTCATAGGAAAATGGATGCATATTGAGGATATACTCCTAAGTGAAATAAATAAGTCACACATGTATAAATACTGAATAGTTTCTCTGGTATGAAAAATTATAATGGTACATAAGATCCTAATGATATAATTGACAATGTGAAATAGGAAGAAAAGGGTTAAAGGTGTAGGGAAAGTGGGATGGGTAAGGGAAGGTAATGAGGAAAAGAAAAAAAAGTGAGAAAATGAAAACACTGAAATAAAGTATTTGGAAATAGGGAAGGGAGGAAGGGGTGAAGGGAGGCCAGGTGTATGGGGAAAAAATGAGAACCAAGACCTGTCATGTAAAGGTACAAGATCACAAAGATGAATGCAACTGTACTGTATACCTAAAATGTACCAATAAACTCAATGAGAAAAAAAAAGTAACTTAATGCTAAATTTTTCCAAATTGGATTTTTGTTAGAAAGCATGCTCAAAAAGTTAGTAAAATGAAGGGGAACATATATAATTAACTCTCTCCTGCAAGAGAATAAATATTTCTTCAATCATTATCTACTGCTGTTAAAACTGAGTCTCCTAAATTCACTTTCAAGTAGACTTCCTGAATTCTATTATTTCAGTGTTATCAAACTACTTCCTTACTATGACATTTTTTCCAATGTGGGGTAACATGCAATTAATTGATAAAGCAGCGACAAGATAGGTGAAGATGGCAGTAAAATTATGGGTATATATTATTAGGTCTGATGTTATATTATCATTATCACCTCTGAATGTGTCACTTTTTGGAACAGTGATAAAAAAATAGTAACAATAAGCCAAGGGAAGAAAATGCTGTCCTACTGCAAATAACCTCCATGGCAAACACTAGAAAATAAATTGTCTAGTGGTGCTTAAGAGGAAATCATATCTGGATGAGATCCACAGAACACTGGGCAAGAATGCGTCCCTTCTTTCTCAGAGCAAGCAGCACTGATACTCTCACTTTTCATGTTCTCTGGGTCAGTCCAGCCAAGCTCCTTTGATACACGCATTCACTATATCTATAATGTTGGTGGCTCCAAAGAGTTATCATCAGCTTCTTAAGCCAGAGTTCAGCCAACTTTTGGGTGAAAGCCCAGGTAACAACTGTTTTGGATTTCCAGGCTACACGTTTCCTGTTACAATCATTCGACTCTACCATTGTAAAACAAAATAGCAATACATATAATACATAATGAAATAAACATGGCTGTGTTCCAGAACTTCATTTCTGGAGACTAAAATTTAAATTTCTTACCTAATTTTCACTTATCATAAAATTTTATTTTGATCTATTTTCAACCATTAAAAATATGAAAATCAGAACTGGGTGTGGCCATGCACACCTGTAATCCCAGCACTCAGGAGGCTAAGACAGGAGGATCACAGTGAGTCTGAGGCAAGTCGAGACTATATAGTGAATTGAAGGCCAGCCTGAACTACAAAGGGAGACCCTGTCTCAATATTGAGGATATACTCCTAAGTGAAATAAATAAGTCACACATGTGTAAATACCGAATACTTTCCCTGGTGTGAATAATCTGCAATAATACATAAGATCCTAATAAGATTACTGACATTTAGAAATGGGAAGAAAGGAGCTAAAGGTGTAGGGAAGGTGGGATGTGTAGGGGAAGGGTAATAAGGGAAAAGAAAAAAATGTGAGATAATGAAAAGATGAAAATAAAGTGTTTGTAGATGAGGAGGGGAGGAGGGGGTGAAGGGAGGGCAGGGACAAGGAGAAAAATGAGAACCAAGACTTGTCATGTAGAGGTACAAGATCCCAACAATGAATGTAACTATACTGTATCCCTAAAATGTACCAATAAACTAAATTAAAGCTGACAAAACAAACAAACAAACAAACAAACAAACAAACAAACATTGTTAGCTCAAAGAGTCATACAAAGCAGGTAGTGGGCCCGAATGGTCCCTGGGCCATAGCTTACTGGTCATTGGCTTAAGTGACAACCTACAAGTTGATGCCGGTTTTATTGGGAAGCTATTATGATCATTTCATGCTTATGGTAAATCTAATGTGTTTGTCACCAATCCCACTGCCACTGAACTTGTTCTGCCAATTCTCACTACATTGTGTCTTATAACTTGGTTACAGTGTTCTCTGCTGGCTCCTCAGTCTCTGAGGAGTTAGAAGCCGTGTCTTGTTAGAAGGCGTGCAGACTACTTAAATCCAAGCTATTTCCTTAGCAAAGCATCCCCTCACTCTTTCAGAGCCCTTTGCCTTTGTTCCTGCTACCTCCTATGTGGAGTAACTTAGAGCCTGATCTACTTGTATCACAAAAGCCTCATGGACTCCCCTCTGTTCTGGTCAGTCCTCTCGCCCATAGCTATCACAGTGAAGACATAGTTTAAGCTACCTGAGCCTGGGACTGGAGTATTTCTTTATACAATCTGCTAACCATGTGCTATAAAAATATTCACAAGAGGAGTTGGAGTTGACTAAAACTAACTGATCCAATTATTTGTCAGTTCTACAGTGTACTTTCAATAGTTTCTAATGTACTTGGAGTTGCCATAGTTCCAGAAAATAACTTGGACAATTACACAAATGGAAAGACATGTCAGAACTTGTGAAAATAGTTGCTGTTAAATAAAGTGTAACCTCAGAAAACATTACACACCAGAAAAAAAAGGCCGACCTTGTGAAAATAGTTGTTATTAAGTAAGGTGTAACCTCAGAAAACATTTCATATAATTATCAAGAACTGTGGCTAATATTTCTATTAAACCTGTATTTAAAATGCATGTTTTTCCAACTGTGTATTTTATTTTTTCTATCATAAAACTGTGGTTATAATATAGACAGAAACAAATGCAAATAAGGAGACCTTAGTTTCCAGAGCCACATATTATTTGGAGTTGTGGACAGCATATTATACTGTCAAAGCAAAAACAAAGCAACAATACCACAATGAAGTAGCACCTAATATCTCATGACATTATGAATTTCCTAAGTCTGCCTATGATATGAAACATTAACTAATGTTTACTCAATATTTATTATGCATTTGGCAATCACTTAGCACAAACAATTGTGCCTCCTTGTCCTCTCCAAAGGCTCCACCTAAATGTTATTTTGTCGAAAATTCACACCAGCAGACCATGGTAAAATCTTCACTCACTTTTGCTTCTAGAACACAAGGCTATCAACATTTCCAAGGAAGAAACAAAATAAAAAGTCTATATGTGTGCATGAATCATATTTTTATTGCTATTTTAAAAAGCAAACACAAGCAAATTACTCCTTATAAAAAATCACAAATAACATTTCTTTCCAGTTCACAGGCACACAGAACACATCTTTAAAATATCTTATAGCTTTAGATTGGCTCTTAGTTTGAATCATAGTGTGTGTACATCCTATAATGATAATTATGAACAGTTTCTATAAAGAGGTTATAATTATAACAAGTTTATAGTCTCGTTGCCAGAAAATTATTTTATATTTTCTTTTTATGGTAGCAATATAAACAATAGGAAATTCACTGTTTTTACTATAAATATTTTTATCTATATCCCACCTTATACCAGACTGTTTTAAGGAAGTATATGAATATATACTGTGCATGTGGTTTGTGTGTGTGTACACATGTATATGTAGTATTAAATTAAATTTAGAAATGCAAGAAGAAAGCAAAACACTAAGTAAAAACCTAAAATGGAAACAGTACTAAAGATTATGTATGTAACGTAATTCACATATAGAAATTTCCATTAAATTGGGCCACAAAACTGTAGCTTTCTAGAAGTGAAGTCAAAACAAAGCTAAGCAAAATCAAAATAAACAAACAAATCCTGTTCAGGTACAATCTTCAAGGCACACCTAAGGAAAACCAGAGCAGCTGTTCAGTAGTGATATAATTCTTAGTTCCTCATAAAAAGAATACTATGCAATGTCATGAATAACATCTTCTACTACTAACATAAAAACAAAATCTAGCTTTATACTACTTTTATTTTATAAATTAATTTTATTGGTACAACTTAGATATACATAATGATCACATTCATCATAGATAATTTGTATCTGTACATGATATATCTTGATTCCTCTTTTTTTTCCCATTCCCCTCCTTTCTACCCCTCTTCCCCTCCTTAGTATAGCACTTTTAATATGTCCCTCAATACTGGCAAATGGGAGAAATTACTATTCTGTAATTTGATGCAAAAGGTATGTAAAATTATTTATATATACCAGTAGTATATTTTTAAAAGTATTTGACATGTTATAATTATTTTTAAATGGCTCTAGAAGGCATTATTACATTATAAAATATCTAAAGATTATTGCAATAGTAGGCATAAAATTGAATTTTAAAAACTATAATATTAGCCGGGCGTGATGGCACACACCTTTAATCCCAGCACTGGGGAGGCTGAGACAGGAGGATCGCTGTGAGTTCGAGACCAGCCTGGGCTAAATAGTGAGTTCCAGGTCAATCTCAACTACATAGTGAGACCCTGTCTCAACAAAACAAAACAAACAAACAAAATATATATATACAATATTGCTTACTACTGCTGTAAATTCTTAGCTAATATTGCAAGTAACAGAAAACCCTATCAGTTATTAACTATTAAGCAGACCAGTAATTTAACCAATCTTGTATTCACCCAATCATAAAAGTAATATCTTTTCTGCAACTTGCTTTAATAGGAAGTTGTGAAGACTGATAGGATATCATCAGACTTTGCTAGATAGGTGTATTATATAAATGTTAGTAAGAAATGCCTCTGATCTTCATTGTGTCATCATTAAAGGCTTTATTTATCTCCCATCAGATAAAATGAAGCAAGGTTATTCCAAACTGATATTTATATTGATAGTTTTCCTGACCTGTAGAAGTTTATCATTATAGATAAATTAGGTACAGAAATACAATGTATGGATTTATAGACTTATTGAGCTATTATAAAATTTAATTTCACTAATACATTGTTTGCCTTTCCTCAAACTCTTTCCAGTTCAAGATAATAAATTGGCATGATCTGGGAATGATTTAAGTAAGCAACTTTAAAAGCAGCTGTTTCCCCCAGCAAATTAGATGGGGGATGTCACTGTAGCCAGACAGGGAATTCTAGACTTGAGAATGTAGAAAAAAACTTGAGAATTAACAGATAGTATGCCAATATGTCACAGAAAGATATCAAAAGAAAAATGGTTAAGAAACCTGAGCTGGAGACACACTTGTGGATGCTAATATAGAGCTCCAGACTATCAGAAGTTTTCTGTAAAACAATATTTGTGTGTGTGTGTGTGTGTGCATGTGTTTTGTTCTTTTTGTTTTTGTTTTTCTCATTGAGTTTATTGGTACATTTTAAGTACAAGTACAGTTGTATTCATCATTGGGTACTTGTATCTTTACATGACAGATCTTGGTTCCCATTTTTCCCTGTAACTTGCCCTCCCTTCACCCTCTTCTCCCTTCCCTATTCACAAAATCTTTATTTCCATTTTTTCATTTTCTCAGATTTTTTTCATTTCCCTCATTTCCTTTCACTTCCCCTAATAACAAATGTTGGTGGGGTTGTGGGGAGAAAGGAACCCTTCTCCATTGTTGGTGGGAGTGCAGACTGGTGCAACCACTGTGGAAATCAATATGGAGTTATCTCAAAGAACCAGGACAAGAGGTTCCATGTAAAATAATCTTTGTTTCTACTGAATATACTTCAGGATTTTTGTCTGGAGACCTCTTACGAAAGTTGGCTTGAACAGTGGAAGTAGCTCTGAACTGGAAGACAAGTGACCTAGGTCTCAGTCCTTTTTAGAACAGATGAGAAATATGAGAGGATATTCAACATCACACAAGTTCTAGATCCCCTCGCTTCTATTTGTATGACTTTATATGTTTTTGATTTCTTAATTTTTACAAGACTTAATGAGGATTTAAGTGGATCCAGATTCTTTTCCATTTCCACCAAAGCTAATGTTGTATGCCTCAAATAACCCAGAAATGCTTCATGCTATTACAATCAAGATTCAACATTTATAAAAATATTGACCTTCATATTATTATTCAAATATATGATTTAAATTATATATATTATATATAATTATATATATGCATATACCTGTTGACCACAATGTGAGATAATTTGCAATAGTTTGCAAACTAAGATATTGCTAGCCATTTGAAATAAATCAAGTATTAAACCCACAAGGAAGTGATACTTCCTTACTGCTTGTATCCTAAGCTAGTTTCAAAATACCTATATCCTGGTAGCCCTTGAAATGAGAATATGCCAGTTGGAACATATGCTGCAACCCTTGGTGTCCTCCAGTTGCTGTTAACTGGCAAGCACTGTTAAGTCATAACCAACAACCTCTAAAATAATCTAGAAATTCTTTTATCTGATGAATTAATTTATGTAGACACTGTTACTGTTTTCATAACTGTTCCCAAAAGTGAGTCTCTTTATTTCATGAATTTCCTGCCATAATTACTTGCTTATAATACAGTATAGGTGATGAATTTTAATTTTCAATATGTGATCTTTGAAGTTGTTCACTGTATATGCACTTGAACTTAATTATACTTTAATATATTATCATTTTCATAACATTTAGTGAAACATGCTGATTTATATTAGAATGAGGTAGCATTTCTATGCACTAATACCATAAAATTGAGAGGAAGTATTATTTTATCCAATGTAGCCAAATATTTTTAGTTACCAATGTCTACAACTTTAATTTGTACCTAAACTGACAGCCACCATATCTATAACTACGGCTGATGTATCTAAACTTCAGAACCATATACCCATTAGCTTCCTGTTCATTACGAAGGAATCTATCTCTGTATCTACTGTTGACAGTCCTAGGTGCCTATACTTGTATTTGTTCTTCCTCCTTCATAATCAACCCCCCCCCCCGATAGGAACAGAGCTACCTGGAACATGGGATAATATCCCTCATCTGTTGGAATCACCATATGAGTAAGTTCTGACCAATGGACTCTTTCTTCTTGTGGCTAAAATCCTGGTGTGCCTTTCATAGCTAAACTATATATGCATTAGTTTGAGCTAGGCAACCTTATTAGGTCATGGCTGGGAAGACATGTTCATTTTGGTAGAACAATGTGATAATAGAAGCCTAGGTATCTATTTTTTTAATTAATTAATTTTACTGGTATATGTAAGGTATACAGTGTAATGACATTCATCGTTGGAAATTTGTACCTTTACATAATCCATCTTGCTTCTTATTCCCCTGCCCTCCCCTCAATCCCTCCATCCCTCCCTATCTACAAAGACTTTGTTTCTATTTTTTTCTTTTTCTTTTGTGAAAGGGGAAGTGGGAGGGGTAGGGGAAAAGAAAGATAAGAATGAAATTAACCTAGGTATCTATTTACTTTATGAGTTTTCCTATTAGCCTAACACTTCCTATCTTGAGACTTGTTTCACATTAAACACAGTGAAATTCCATCACATTGAATTTATTGTTATTTTTATCACTCAGTAATCAAATCAAGATGATTTTAAAATACAAATAATAGGGTTGAGCATTTAGTTCAGTAGTTCTGCCATACGCCTCGCAAGCACAAGGTCCTGAGTTCAATCCTCAGTACCAAATAAATAAATAAATAACTTTTTAAAAATACAAATAATAAATGTAATGGTAATATATCAGGAGACCAAGTTCCCAATCATGAATCTCCTTACAACAAACTTTCCTAAAAGTGTGTCCTATCCCCAGCCCACAGTTTCTTGATTTTCATTTTTGAGAGAGGAGAAATTGTCTTGGGTCACACATAACATATACAATGTTTTTAATGTATATAAGTAACAAAACTTCCTTTTAAAATTAACTTTTATTCTAAATTTTTTTTAAATGGGGGAAAGGAGAAGCCATGGGCTAGATATGCAAATGAGTCATTTTCTTGCCTCACAAAACAAACAGCTTGGGTTGAGTCCTGATTTTGCTTCTCATTATCTTGGTGACTCTAGAAAGTGACACATTCTCCCCAAGCCTAAATTTCCCAATTTGCAAATGGGGATAGTGATAAAATCTAACTCATAAAGGTTCTTCCTAGAGTTAAATAAAATAACACAGAGACATTGGCACCTTCCAGATGCACATCAAATACTCAATAGATACTATTGTTATTATTTTTTCTATTATAATGATAAGCAAACATTTTATTTCCATCTTTTCATTGTCTCACATTTTTTTCTTTTCCCTTATTACCCTTCCCCAGTGTTTGTAGATGGGGAGGGGAGGAGGGGGTGAAGGGAGGGCAGGGGTAAGGGGAAAAAATGAGAATCAAGACTTGTCATGTAGAGGTACAAGATCCCAACAATGAATGTAGCTGTACTGTATCCCTAAAATGTACCAATAAACTCAATTAAATCTGAAAAAAAAAAAAAGAAAGAAAACAGGCTTCAAAGCCAGAAAAAACTTCAGAGATAGGAATGATAAAATAATAATATTAAAAGAAGACATCACTATCTAAAAAAAAAAGAAAATATAATGATAAGCAATTTCTTAAATTAATTAAGCTGTTTTTGGTGTGTATTAAAAAATCCCTCAAGATGCCTCACATATGTCTGAAAGGACAAGAAGACTCGGACTTCAGTCCTGCCTGTCACCTACTCAGAGAAAGTAAAGATTTTGGTCTTTCTAACCTTTGGTTTCCCTCCATGTAAAGAAAGTCATGGTAATATTAAAGTTATCTGCCTCACAGGGTTGGCTGGTAAGTACCAACTGAAGAAACCTATGTTGGAAGTGTGTTGTGTTTGTTACATACACAAAAACCAGGGAATATTCTTATTCCTGCTCTATATGCATTCTGAATTTCATTACACATTCCCAAACACACTTTCAGCACACAAGAAATGACATTACAGTACAGAATTTCAGTTGGCCAGGAGGAGTATGTCTGAGAGGTTTACTGTGCAACATGGGGATAACAGATAACAATGCATATGTCCCTGAAAAATAATAACAACATTAAAAATCTGCTGGAGGTAATGTGTATGGTAATTAGCTCAATCTGGCCATTCTAATAGATATATGATATTTTATGTTTATAAATTTATATTTTATAACATATTATATATATATATATTCAACAACATGCTGTACATGATAAATACAGTTTTTGTCAATTACAAAAGGGCCATATATTTTATACAAATAGAATGGTATTAGTAATAATGATAACGATACTTCTTAGGGCACGTGGTCATCTGTATTCTATTTGACTATAGTGAACTCAGTACACAGGTGTTCTGGGAACACAGATTCTACCTCTGATACCAACTGACTCACCATTCCTGTGGTCACATGCAAATTATCTGATCTTGGAGTGTTTTATTCCTTTACTTTGTAGAATGCAGATAGAATGCAGATGTCTACCATTCTCAAAGACTGATTGATTTCAAAGATTATGTATGGAATAATAATATTATTCCTCGAAAATGTAAATTTTACATATTTTAACACATTAACACAATTAAACCAGAGTAGTAAAATAACCTGTGTAAACCAAAGAGACAGAGTGAAGAAGGTATAGCACAGTGATTAAAAACATCATCTCCGTAGTCAGAAAGACCTTGGTTAATTCCCAGTTCTTCCATGTATTACCCCTGGGCAAAAATGGTGTCTGTCTGAATCTCAATTTCCTCATCTGTAGAATGGGTATAATAATATAACCAGAGCTGGTTATAAAGATTAAACATATATGATGTTTTAGGAGGATAGGTGGCCCATAGTATGTTTGAAGCAAATGATAGCAATAATTATTTTGGCCTGCACTGACTCACAGCCAACTTTATACAAAGTGCTAAATACTTCTGAGTCTGCTTTCATAGTTTCAGAAAAGACATTATCTGACAGCTTCAGATAAAAGATTATAACTATAATTTAATGATACTATGGTGTTTTGGATTCTCCTAAGACTAGCTCTGTCATCTAAAAATTTTTATTCTAAAAAATCTCAGAAATCACCCACACATGGGAGCCTCTGAGAATGATGGTGTAGAGTGACATACACGGCATCTCCCTGAGGCCCATTTTTGTTTCTCAGTCATCGAGCCCTTCCCACTCTCTAGTCCACGGATGTCAAACTGATTGCCTGACTGTGTAAGACCATTCCTTACAATCTCATCCATATCTTCAGAAAGAGAAGACCCAGGGGAGCATTCCTGGAAAATTTCTTAACGAAGTTTCATGAAGCCTTCACCTTGACACAGCCATAAAACAAGTGCGATTTTCTGGCTCATCACTCACGGACCATCTCAGAAGACCTGCTCCACAGCTGCTCAGCTCACCCCATGCTCAAGCCTGTAAAGCTATCAGATGTGCGTATAAGTGTCAGTGCTAATTTGGATGCCTAAAAAGTGCTACTTTTTCTGAGTGAATCTCTTTATTCTTTTTGAGGCAGTGACGTATTTTTAGAGAAAACAGAAAACAAAGATGGAATAACAAAGCTCCATTAGTTACATTTATGCCTGACCATTGAATTAGCTCCAAGAAAGGTTGCACTAGGATAAACTCAATTTTCACAATATAGAAAATGTTGTAATCTCTTTTCAGAGAACAGGGATGGTGTAATTGATCTGCTGTAGAGTCAATCACTGATTACTTTTGACATAGTGCAGAAGTTAGGTCACATGTATGACTTATTTAAATACAAAGGTGCTTTTAAGAAAATTAAGTAAGGCACTAGGTGCATTCTTCAAAACGTATTGAAAGCCCACAAATAAAAGTAAAATTATGCACCTGCTTTTTCTCCAACCAGAATATATGTGCACAATTTCATATCAATCTCCATATTCTCTGTTTATTTGCCTACATCCTCATATTTTCTCAATGTACATATGTGTGTTTATGTTGTCTAATTTTCTTTTATAGTATAAACATTCCAAAGACTCCACTGTTAGCTCCCACTTGGAGGAGACAAGGAGGAAAAGGGAAAACTTAGATTTTAAAACGACAAAGGCCTGGTTCGGATTCTGGTACCAACACTTAATAAGCTCAGATAATCTGAGCCATAGTCCACTTATTTTTTAAAAGGAGTGATAATGATAAATACTTCTGAAAGTATGACCAAAATTCAATAAAATACTACTTTATAAAGTACTACATGATCTACATGATGTGAATCCACACAGGACTCACGACACAGTGAGAACTTACGCAGTGTTGTTACGTGGATAAGGACGGATCACAGTTGAAAAAGAAATGAGTATGCGTTAAATATGTGTAGCACAATCATGAAGCAATTCTTGTCCTATTCCTCAATGCAGTGTCCAAATGTCACCATAGCGTCCTATCAGGGGATGACACTGCCACATCAATTTTACATGGAGATTTTTTTATTCTGTAAACTAAAAGATTTTTAAAGAAAATCTGGGGCCAGAGACTTGACTGAAGTTTTCCTAAAGTGACTCAGGCATACCACAGTACTTCACTGTAATTTTATTTTTACTTTAGAAATAAAAATTTCCTTCAAACCACATGAGATCTCTGCCACCTGCCCACAAAGGAAGAACCACATTCATAAGCCAAGGGCTCCGGGAACCTAAATGTAAGGACCGTCAGGCACCTTCACCACAGCTCCCCCAAGCCACCACTGTACCCTGGTGGACACCAAGCAGAGGGGGTGAAAAGCCCACCATCACCTTGGGAAAGCACTGTGGGTGTGGCCACCTTCGTCTTGGGAAAGAGCCAGAGCTATAGTCTGACCAGGACCCCTTGATTCTCGTGGGAAATCTCTGCCCAGGATCTCAGCCCCCAGGATGCTCATTTTTACAAATCTCTCAAATGTATTATTTTGATGACAAAAATGAAAGAGCTTTGTAAAGTTTTTTAAAATTATGAATCACATAAAGTACTTCACGTATCTCTAAAAAATAGGAATAGCAGCAGAATCAAATTGGCAAAATACTTAGGCAATAATTAGGCCTGCTGTTTTGGCCTTTTTTTAGTAACAGAAGTTGTTGTAGTGTTTAGATATGCATTTGGTCTTGGCTTGTTGAACTGCATTTTCCAATAAATTTAAGAAAAAGGGGGGGGATTTAGGACTAGCCTCCCTGTTTGGCACAAACCACCAAAATAATATGTGTCCTTCCTTCAATTTCTTTACCTTCAGAGTACCCGCACTTCCTTAATCGCCACTATGCAGCATAAATGATACTTTTCTTCCCTGGAGGGGAAGGTGACTAAGGAGACAGCACCTCCCCTTAATATATTATTATGCCAATTTAAATAAAACAAAAGGTGATTTCTTTTCAAAACTGGAGTTATTTCATTCATACTTTAATTTCTTTCAACCTTACAAGTTCCATTTTGTTTTGTTTTGTTTTGTTTTGAGACAGTGTCTCACTATGTAGTTGAGAATGACCTGGAACTAGCCCAGGCTGGTCTTGAACTCCCAGCGATCCTCCTGCCTCAGCCTCCTGAGTGCTGGGATTACAGGCTTGTGCCACCATGCCCGGACTCCTTTGTTTTTTTATATCCACACCATATTAGCTCTTCTCAAACTTTAGAATGAGTAAGAATTACATTGTATAAATGTTGTAAATAAGATTGCTAGGCCTCATCCAGAGATTCACTGGAATTTCTGGGATAGGAGCCAAACATCTCTACTTTTAATAAGAACTTTTAATAATTAGAATTATTAAAATTCTAAGAAAAAATTCTTAGAATTTACTGACTCTAACATGTGGAACATGGGATATACTTCGAAAGAAAGTTCTTAACTAGAAATTAAAATTGCATATTTTGTTTCATTTGAATATTCCCTTCATCTTCATCTAAATATGTACAGACTTTACATCAAATATAGACTCACTTAAATCTAACATAGACAAGGCCTAGAATATATTTATGTACTGTACTGAGCTCAATGCAAGTTTTCTTGAAGGATTGTTTTCTTAAGTAATAGTCTTAAAAGATAATGAAGGGAAAGAAAGTAGGACACAAAGCCATTATGGATTATAGAGGAGTGCTTACAAATGCACGGAGCCTGGAGAATTCTGGCTAAATCTGTAATATTATGAAATAGCATTAAACTTCTCTTAAAAAACATGTACGTAATTCCACTAAAAAAAAAAACAAAAAACATGTTAAACATCTGTTAGTGACAGAACCTATTTTTCCCTCCTAGAGGAAGACTACAGATTCCATTAGAAGTTTTACATTTTCAAACACTTTTCTTCTCAGATTATAAATTAATTAAAATGATACATCAGTATGTCAGAGAAGATAAATTTCAATCTGAAGATAAAATTATTCTGAGTCCAAATTAATACACTAAAACCCTGTTAGTAGTTAGTTTCTAGCTATTAAAGAGAACAACAGAGAAGTATCTGACTGGGTTTATTTTTAAAACCTGACTAGGATAATTTAGTTGTACAATCCTCGTGAATTATTTATTTTTTCAAAATATCTATAATTTTTATATTTTAAGCTATTTTCCTACAGAAATAAACATAATTTTGATTTGCATGGTTTCAAATTTATATTTTTCTCACAAATATCTTCTGAAATAAGAATAAAGTCAGATAAAGTCCAAGTTAAAAACACATTCTATTCTTTTTGAGACCAAAAGGCAGCAGCCACAACACCATGTACTATACCTTTCCACATTGTAAAGCCCCTCTGAGGAAACACTGCAATGGATGGGACAGAAGAGGAGAGGAATCACCAATATGGAAAGAATTCAAGACTACTTCTTCACATAATGTTGTGTAAAATATAAAAAATATTTTTCTATGCTAAATAGTAAATACATGAATTGGAGATCTACATATTCTCTGGTGTAGTTCATGTCCCTGTAAACAAGTTACTGTGAGGAAGAAAAGAGAAGAGAACTTACGGATACATTGCTGTCTGAGGAGGAAGAGCCCTGCGGAGATGGACGACTGCAGTCAGTGGTTCTCTCAGCCCCATCGGTGACTCTGTAGGCTGGATTGAGGTGAAGAAAGAAGTCACTGATGATCCAAGCAGAACCAGCCTGACGAGTCTTGGCTAGTACAGAAGAGAATTTTTTTGGCATCTAAGAGAACAAAGACAAATTTTATAGGGATCAAGAGCAAAAATAATTCATAAACACTTTCCTGGAGTAGGAATTTAAAATCCATTTTTTAAATTAGCATAGGGCAGAATTTTCAGAAAGGTCAGAGGTTTAAATCTAGAAAGAATTTTCAGAGTCATTCCACTCAGCCTCCTTATGTTTCCAGGGAAGTAACTGAGGTTTAATTAAGTTAAATGGCTTAGTCAAAATCATATAATGAACCATCACACGAAGATGAACACCACTATTTTTAAAACTAACCTGACATGTCTTCCACTGTGTCATGCATGTAACAAAAGTTTTCCTTTTGCATTAATTATAAATAAGCTGTCTTTAAGAATTGTCATGTATAAATGTGGAACCTGAAAGACATTTTTCCCTTTCTAGAAGATATATTAAAATTTTTTTTCTAAATAAAAAATTAAAAGTAAACCATTGAAAATACAATAGAGATTAGAAGAGTGCATCTTAAAATTTCATGGCATCATTCTACTGGAAAAGTCAAGTTATTTACAAATACTAACATATCGGACTTATCAGATAACTCAGTTTTATTTATGGAAAGTATAGTATAGACTGGCTAAAGAAGATGTGGTTTTTCTATAAAATAGAATACTACTCAGCCATAAAGAACAAGAAATTAGAGTCATTCATAGGAAAATGGATACATTTTGAGGATATACTCCTAAGTGAAATAAATAAGTCACACATGTATAAATACTGAATAGTTTCTCTGGTGTGAAAAACTATAATGGTACATAAGATCCTAATGATATAATTGACAATGTGAAATAGAAAGAAAAGGGCTAAAAGTGTAGGGAAAGTGGGAAGGGTAGGAGAAAGGTAATAAAGGAAAAGAAAAAAAATGAGAAAATGAAAAAACTGGAAATAAAGTGTTTGTAAATAGGGAAGGGAGGACGGGGTGAAGGGAGGGCAGGGATAAGGCAAAAAGTGAGAACCAAGACCTGTCATGTAAAGGTACAAGATCCCAATGATAAATGTAACTGTACTGTATACCTAAAAAGTACCAATACACTCATTGAGGAAAAAAAAAAAGGAAAACAAATTTTTCACATGCTGTATGAAAATGTGAAAAACATTTTCACATGTGTGTTGTTTCAAGTATAATTATAAAATTGCCTTTTGTAATACCCATAAAACAGATCAAGTGCTTCTAATGTATGTTTTCATGGTATCGTAGTATTAACCCACTATACCAAAATTTTTATTTGTGTCCCTTTAGTAAACTGTGAATTCTTAACAGACAAGAATCTTGTTACTAGTATAAATAGGTTTTTAAACATATATGTGGAAAGGAGAGAAGAGTATATGTATGATCAGCCCTTTAAAAATCACCATAATAAAAACAAATAAATCCTGTTTAATTCCACTACATATTCATTTAGCCTCTGAGTCACCTGAACAGATGCAGAAGTTGAGATTTATGATGAGTGTGGGATTATGCTGCCAATAATTGGCATTATGCTTAGCAGTGTCTGAATCCCCAGACTGTACTTGGTGCTAGAGAGAAATAAGGTTCATATTAGAGTTAATAGACCACTTAGGATGCACATTTGTTTACTTGAAGTCATTCAGTGTACAATCAAAGATTTCTCTCTACTCATTTGGGAAGTATAGAGGTAACATTAACATAGTAAAATGCCTGTGTTTTGAAATTAAATTGCTTTTACATATTCTTTTAAAAACAAAATATTTGTAAATTAAATATTACAGTGACTTAATAATACTGTATTTTATTGATATTCATGTTCTATTAAAATGCTAATTATTATTTTACTCTTGAAAGAAAACAGATTCCTCTTCAGTGAAACTTTGGAACAAAACTTCCTAGAGTCATTTTAAGAAAATATCATGGCTTTTTGTTTTTTCTTTCACAAAATAAAGATTCTGAATTAAATAAATTCTTTATATATCCCTAAAGTTTTGTAGACATAGAGTAGCAATATGGATGCAGAAAATGAGATTTCTTTCTTGTTTTTTTTTTTAAGAATCCTATAAGGATAGGATATTTCTTCTAGATAATGAGAAAAACAGAAATTAAGGATATTTAAATAGAGAAAGTTGAAACATTAAAATTTAATAATAAATATGTCTGTCCATTGTAATGGCCTTCATTCAGGCTCCTGAAAAGTCATTACAGAATACATTAACAAATTTTATGACATTTTAGTAGAAATTTTTAAATGATAAAAAAAGGTAAATGAACCATAAAGTATGTGCTAGTGGAACATTTCATGTATTTAGACATTTTATTGAAATTATTCTTGGCTGGGGATTCACCTCACTGGCACTGTGCCTGCCTCACAAGTACAAGGCTCTGAGTTCAATCCCCATACCAAAAAAAAAAAAAAAAAAAAAAAAAAAAAAATATTCTTGGAGTTGTAGGATAAAAAAAGCTAAGCCAATCATTTCAAAATTAACTGATCTCCAGAGGAAAATAATGGATCTTAGGGAAAAAGTCTTTCCTCAAAGATTGATATATCTTGTTGCCACTTTTGCTGGTCATTTCTGCAATGCCTTTGTTCTGAACCATAATGTGAAGAAAATGTTCCAGGGTTACTCTCATCAGGCATGAATCAATCATTTGTACTATTCTGTGTAATAGCAGAAGAAACCGCAAAAATGTATGTGTGAATTTGAGTCTCTTGGAAACCCACAGTAGATATGTTACATTTCATAACAAATGAAACAGCAAATTGACCACAGGCATTTTTATCAGCCAGCAAATTATTTCCTACACTTAACAATTTTACTACAATGAACATCTGATAACTGCAAGCCACAGAAGTGCAGTGCCAGTGTGGCTAGTCACAGATAACTTTTATTACTAACTAACCATCCCCTAGCTTATTTCAAGTTCTTTTGTGCTTGATAATACATGGCTGTCTATAATAACCTGGTTGATTTTTGGAGTCCCTCACAGTTATACCTGGGTTACATCTTGCTGATACTAACGCAATGTTTTTATTGGTTAGTTTATGAAAGTATACGTTACAGACTGAACAATATTATTAAATGAGTAAATGAACTAGTTATTTGAGTAATAACAGATGTTGTAATTTGTGGATCCATCTCCTTCCATCATGTATAGTTTTGAAGGTATCCATGTATCTTAATTTGTTTATGCTGAGAAAACAGAGAGCATTGATATAGCTAATTAAACTTTCTGTCTCAGGAGGAAGGCATGAGAACCTTCCCTATGTTAAAAGTTGGGGAGTACCTTGGTGGTAGAATGCTTGCCTGGCAAGTAGAAAGCCCGGGGCTTAATCCTCAGATCCATAAACTTTTTAAAATTAAAAATAAACCTGATGCTGGAGAGCAAGCTGTCACTACTGTTACTGCTCCCCATTTTTTTGTTTTATGTTCTTAGTTAAAATGTGATTCGTTTTCTCTGTTCTTCTATAAGATATTCTGCAATTGCTATAACTGTCTTCACAATAATAGAGATCATTTTTCATTAATTTAATGATATACAGACTAAAAGCCAGAGATAGAATTAACTAATACTAATAATAATGCTAAAACAATCCTTTATTTTTCAGTGTATGGGAAAATATAATACAAATATTAATACAATTAAACCAGTGGCTGAATGAACACAACACTTTTGGAGCCATTTTAATTCTCAGTTTTTTGCAATTAGCTCAATAAACTCTCCTAAGATTAATAAATTTCATGTTAGAGAATTAACTTGCAGTCTTATGAACAGACTCTTTCTGGGATAAGACCCAAGTTTATTTATTTGTATTCTCTTTACAAATAGACACTCCTCCAAAGCATAAAATAAATTAATAAAGGAGTAATCACATTCAAGAAAAAGTAAAATGCAAATATGTTCTTCATTTTGTTTAAGACAATTGTACTTACAGGGACTGGGGGTGTAGCTCACTGGTAGAGTGCAAGACAGTTGCACTTACAAAAATGTAAATTTGGTTTTGAACGTTCTGGCATATAACAAAGTCATATAACTCTCACTATTAAAAAGAAAGATATTAAGAAAATATATTTTCTGCCACTAAGTTGATAAAGAAATTTTGCTTATGCAAATAACACTTGGCAATGCACTGAGGAATATCAGCAATATTTTTACTAAAAACTATGAGGGAACTTTATATAATCACTTCTTATAATAGAGACAAAATCACCTGTAAGTATAGCTAAGTTTGAAGTTGAGGACAGTATTTTAAAGGAAATATGTACACATCTACTGCTTGATCTAAAGGTACAACTCAAGTAAGATAGGGATGAGACGTTTCTTAGATGAATTTCTAAAAATAGTAGTTCTTTTAAAAGAACCTTATAGGAACAGAATAGGTCTAGGTGATAAAAAGGACTTCTTAAATCTGGCAAAGGCCTGAGGGCTCGAGTTACATGTTGTAAACTGAGAGATCAGTTTACTTTGTTAAATCAGAAACTTGGTTGAAAGAATCCATAGTTTGCCAAAACTGAGAAACTAGATGAAATTTAAATAAAATAAAGTTCTATGGAATTATATTTTAAATTGGTGCTTTGTGACTCCTTAGTAGATTTGTGCGGGTTGCAGTATTGTGTCTCCGTTTTTTGGTTAATCGTGTAGGACAGCTCACCAACAGTGTAACAGACAGTGCAGTGATAAGGGCGGGAAGGGCATGCATGCTGCTTCTGCCCTGGCTAATGCTGGCGTTCCCATGTGCACCCTCAGTTTTCAGAGTTTCTGGACTGCAACCGTGCTGCTTATGTGTACCTGTGCTTATATCCAATTCCTGACACCCAGCCTCCTGGGCAAAATAAAGTTCGATTATTGGGCATATTGTGGAAGTGTGCTAGAATTGGTGAACCAAAGAGTCCTTATATTGAAGAATGCTGTGTAGTGATGGCCCTCAGCATCCTCTTCAAACAGCAGCTTGGGAAAGTGCCAGAATTCGACTGCCAGCAAATTTCCTTATAAACAAGAACTCACTGTGACTGAAAGCAGTACTGGGGAAATGTTCGTATTTACAGTGGACAGTGTAGAGCAGCCAGCTGGCATCACAGCCTCTGAAGCCTCTGCCCCGTATGGATGCAAGTTCAGTATGAATTGGACTGGTCAGCTGTCATCCTCTGAAAAAGACATCATAATCAGAATGAAGGAGCAAAATAGAACAATTATAGAGCTATAATCCTATATTTGGTTTTCATTCTTTGTAATGTCAAATCCTCAAAATATAATACTTACTTTGCGCCCAAAGAAACTAAATTTTGTTTCATTTTAAATAGGACATTTTAAAACGAGTTTACGTTGTAGTATTTACTACATATTATTGTTCTTAACTATTAAATTTCTTATAAAGGTAAAAAAAAGGCAGAAAATGGTTATATTTTCTATTATCATTAAGGCTTCCAACATTTGTGTGTGAAAGCTCATTCTTGTAGTCCTTAAAGAAATTTCACACTAACCATAAATTCCTGTTCATTTCCATTATTGGAGCTTCATTTGCCCAAATTAAACTTCCATTACAAAGTGGACATAAATATGATTACCTTCCTTTTCTCTCAACATAAACTCTGATGACGGCTGCTTGGAGTAAAGAAGTTGCAACTCCCCTCCGCATTGCTGCACTTTCAGTTTGGGGTTCAGGGAGGGAAGAGGAGGGTGGTGGAGAGCAGACATAATCAGCTCTGGGAATGGAATTAATATAAAAAGTAATGGCCGGGCGTGGTGGAGCACACCTGTAATCCCAGCACTCGGGAGCCCGAGACAGGAGGATCGCTGTGAGTTCGAGACCAGCCTGGACTACATAGTGAATTCCAGGTCAGTTGCAACTACATAGTGAGACCCTATCTCAAAAACACCAAAAAACAAAAAATATAAAAAGTAATGGAAGATTTGTAGATATGGAGGCAGCAGGGTGTTGAAGGGAGGGCAGGGGGATGAGGAAAACATAAGAACCAAGACTGATTATGTAAAGGTACAAATTTCCAAAAATAAATGTCATTATATTATGTAGCTTAAATGTACCGATAAAATTAATTTAAAAGAAAGTTTACTCTCCATTTAAGAGCAATCAAAACATCCTACTCTCCATCATATAACCTTGTTAATAAGTGTATCTAAATATATTCTTGATTGCCATAATACTTTACACTTCTGAAGGTATTTTTAATCTTAATAGTTCATCATTTATGTTGTATTAAATATATCTATTATTAACCCAGTATTATTTGACTACTTCATCTCCAAAAACTACCTCTCACTTCACTTTATCACGTGACCCTTCTGTTTGCTCTTGAATCCTTTAGCTTGGTTCTGCCTCATGGTCCTTATTCTGTTGCTCACACTTCTCACAACTCCTTTCCTAGATTTCTCAGTATTCATTCTCTGACTTTATTCACATCTGTGCTTAAATGTAGTATCATCTTATCAAGAGAGTGCTGACTACTCTGTGTGTGTTTCCACTTTACATACATTAAGTGACATGCACTTAATAGAAACCATATATTTAATTTTGTTATTTTCCTA